>NW_026859327.1:0-258914 GCF_026571515.1 Ruditapes philippinarum
ACATTAAACATTGTCCTCTCCTTTCGCCGCCCCTTATGTCCACTCCAGGTTGTTATTGGTGCCTTCTGGGTGCCCTTTTTGGTGTGTCGGGTGGGGGGGGGGGCTGCGTACTGTAAAACGTTGCCTTACCTTGTTGTTGATCTGTATTCTTGTTGTTTTTTTTGCATAATGGCTGCATAGGCTCTGCACTTGTTTGTTCAAGTGGACATTAGAGCCAAGAATTGAGTACAAAACCCTCCAAAGATAACAAATTTCTTAAAAACCAGCAGACAACTTTTTTTTTTTTACCCCCCTTAAAGTGGATCTATCATACCCTACCCATTATCTACGATGGATGAATTTATTTCAGATAATTGATACTGAACAGTAGAAATGTATCATTTTTGATAATATATCTCTGGAAAATAAATATAGACTTCTATAATGATTTAGTATTGTTGTAGTTTTAGCAATGTACCTGGTTAAGGTTTGATATTATGATTAAAGTTTGTATGAGAATTGAGACTCATATGTTTCATTATTTATTACTATAAAATCTGTTGGGGTTAGCCTGTGTATCAGTCTGGGAAATTTAAGTATAGTAACTCTGTGCAACAGTTACCTGCATAAATTATGGACAAGAGGTCTGCAATTGTTGTGCTTAGGAACTCAATCATTGGTTACCATCATAATATTCAGGAATCAGACTGTTTTGTTTCTGGTAAGTTAACTTGATCAACACTTTCGTCATCAAATATAGAAGGCTTAAATTTTGTCAAATTAAACTAAAGGTAACCTCAAAATATGGAGAGATAGGTTATATTCATATAAATACTAGAACAAGATTTTTGGGGGCAATTCTTAGATTCAGAGTCAGGATTCTAGACTGAAAGTTTGAAGAATGAGACTCAAAGAGTGAGAGATGTTAAGAAAGCTAGATAGTGAATTCTCAGTCACTTATCAACCATGTGTGAGGAAAAAAACTCTGTAACTTTAATTTTAATAGTAGAGTAGAAAATTTAAAGAACATTTTCTCAACAAATAAGACAGATAAATGAACTTAAGAACAGTTATTGTATATTTTTTATGTGAAATTATGGAAGTTTGTAGAAATTATAAAAATTACGGGAGAAGAGAATTTATAACAGTCAATGCAAATAGTTATACTCATGGAATTTATACTTTGTTTCTACAAAATCTCCTTCTTATCTACTATATATTGTTATGTCATAACTTACGAACAACATACAAACTTAATTCGTTTTGTGGTTTGTTTTCATGTATGATAACAAGTTACTGATCGAACATTAAATTATATACGGTATTACAGATCTTTACATTATAGACCAAATTAACTTTAATGTGATTGTCGTAAAGGTTTAAAATACAACAAACACCGTAAAGGCCATATGTGGACCTTCTATCAAAACTGAGGAACAAAGTTCTTAGATGCCCCTCTGTGCATTATTTCAAACGCACCTTTGAGAGCTAGAATTGAGAACTTCGCTCGTCGTGTGAAAGTAAATCCTAAAGGTTCCATGTGGAAATCTAGTGGTGACAAGCCAGTTGAATTGAAGTCTTGGTGAACAACAGTAGATTGTAACTGATTGACCGTACAAAATTGATGGCTCCTTTCAGAAGCAGATTTATTTTGTCCCTTTTTTTACTAGCATAGGTAACGTGGGAGGAAGACCTCAGGTGTCATTCCCCTTGCATTAATTAAGGCGGCCATGGCACCCGAGTAGATCCACTGAAATTTTATATGCAATTGGATAGCTTCCTCAAATAAAGGAATCAAAAGTCCCTGGCAGGACTGAAACTTCAACAAGGGGGGGGTGCATGGGCAAGTGGTTTTGAAGTCACGATCTCAACCTCTCGGACAATGAAGTGCAGTAATTACAGATTCAACTCTTTCTGGATAAAACCTAATAAAGGTAAAAGACTATGTAAGTATAAACTCTGTGTGGTGTGGATTTCTGAAGACATTAACAACACTATTTTGGTTATTTTCATTTATTTGAACACGTTCATGTTTTGTCATCAATATTAAAACTAAGATTGAAAAATGTGAGAACATACATGTAGTCATTCAAAAATAACAGACATACACAGCACATATTGTTGATAAAAACTTTATGTTAGCAGAGATAGGGGAACAGAAATGTGACTATATCCATGTTACATATATTTTTTTTAAATCTTTGCATTTAGTTAATAGTGAAATATCTACTACAATTAAAGGAAATGAAGAAATTAATTTTTTAATACAGATCTTTTTCTTTTCCAAACAATCTATGTTGTTTGTTACTTAAAAAATTTGATCTTTTTTTAAAATAAAATTTCATTAATAAGTTTCTAATATTCTAAATAATAATTTCAAGTAAAAATTATATATATAAAAATTAGAGTATTTTTTTATTTATCTAAAATCTTTTAATTATTGATTTAAAACAGTTTTTGTTGGTTTGTCATACTTTTTGACCCTTTCATTTTCTGGGTTATTGACTTTGGTGTATTTCTCCGCATTACTTTATTCAGTGGTTTTCGCGCTTTTTCACAATTCTTAGTCGATTTGAACCCTCCCCGCCATCCCAAATATTTCTTTTGTTATAATTATTTTCTTTATTTTTAACTTAATTTACTTTGTAAGGGCGTTTTTTTTATCTCTGTTTGTATACTGTTACACAGATTTGTCAATAAACTTTGTCATAATTTGTAACTAGTCGCACTTGTTATTGAAATGTTTCGATAAATAAATGACAAAGTTAGAAAATATAAGCACAATTCAATCATCTGACCTTGACGGTCAACGTTATTTAAATGTCAAGGTCATATCTACTTTATTCAGCATGTTTGTTTGGTCACAATTGGTGTTTTATCCACGTACGAATCAAATCCAAACATAAGAAGCAAAATTATGACAATGCAACCCAAATTCAATAACATAGTCTTGACGATCAAGATCGAAGGCAGACTAAAAGTCGAACGTGGATCACTGTTCATAATCACTTCATGTTTTACGTTTATTGTACGAACAAACTTTGCAAATAAGCTTCCCATCAATGTTGACCCCTCTTCGAATTTTACATATTCTTTAGCAAGATACAAGTGCGCACCTAATGCAGTTGTACATTTGTTGTAACCAATCGCCATCGAGCTCAATACCTCTATAGATGCCATTAAGTAGCGAGAAAATTCGGAATTTGTCAGATATTCAGAGTTTAGAAGTTCAAAGTGCCTATCCCAAACAAAGTGTTTACATGCTTCCAATACTTCATTTTTTAATATTGACTCTAGTTTCCATGCAAGTAACATCTGTGTCTCATCATCCAAACAGACAAGAAGATTTCTTTCGGGAAGCATATAGCAAGGCAGATGACGTTTTTTTACAAACTTGAGCAGCATAGCAAGAGAAGTTTTCAGATGATCCAAAATACTTCCCTTTTTAAGTTTGGTCGTTTCTGACAACCAAAACACAATATTTTTCATAACATATGAAGACATTTCTTCGTAAATAGGCTTCAAAACGTTTTGAGCAATCCACCTCAAGACAACAAGAACTTTAATCTGCATATCACTAAATTGATGAACCAAATATATCTCAATCAGGATAAAACTTATACGCCATTGTAAATCTGAATCGGATGATCCTTTCTCGCCGACTGGAACGAGGAACAATTGGATAGATTTCGCATGTTTGATCATTTTTGTGGTAGGCCAGTTGTAAAATCTTTTCCTATTTGCCCATTCTTTAACAGCAGATGCGGATTTAAACTTCAAAGCTGGAGTGCAATCTTTTTTGCTGATAAATGCCTCTCCACTAAATAATTTCAAAATATGATCATACCAGTGGGCATTTTTCAGCGTTTCTGGTAAAGATGGACCACGTCTTGGAAGCCTTATAGATGAGCTTTCGATCCAACCTGTACTAGTGCGTAGATTCTTTCCATTTTGTTCAAGAAATAAGGTACTAGATAGATACAGTTTCTCGTTCTTCCTTACTACCGATTCCGTAACAAACTTTTGATTGGTAGTAATATCTTCATGGAGACATAGTAATGTATATCCAGGCGGCGTTTCTCGATTATCAGTGTAAACTAACAACTCATCCGTTCCGTTCTGAGGATGATATCTTTTCGTCTCAATACACACAATATTCTCAAATACAAACATTAAATCTGTATCACTTTCTCTAAGAAGAGAAATCCCTTCACGTTTGCTGCCAACCAGAATTTTCTTTATAAGCGTGTAACCAGAGAGTGCAATAAAAGTCCGTCTCATTGCTTCCGATATTTTGTTAAAAACTCTCACCCTGTCTGTTGATTCCTTCTTCGAATATCCCAGGAAATTAAGAAGATCGTAGGTTTTTTCGGAAATTTTCGCCTTGTCTGGATTGTTACCAAATTTTGAATGAAACTGAACATGCTGCATACGCAAGTCGTCAATCGATTTTTTTTCTTGCACGAAAGAGAGCAATGTTGATTTTTTTCTATTGCACGTTGCACATTTCTGCTTAAACGTCTATAAGAAAACAGTTCGTCCATTTTGAAATAATGAATGTTTAAAAGCGATTTATTAAAATTTCAGCACATAATCAAATAAGCGACTGGTGTAGTATCAGGTTACAGTTTGGATCTATAACTTCATAGCGATCATTTTTCAAGTTTAATCATGATTTTTAAAGCTATTATGCTCCGGTGTATTCAGTAAATTTGGAGATACCAACCAGCAAGCAAAAACTTGCATACCTCTTTGAATAGTCGGGTAAAGGGCAGTTAAAATGATCTTTCAAGATAAATATAGATCTAGTATTGATCTGGCACATTTAATCACAGAGCAATATTTAAAAACTTTAAACATACTTTAATTTGAATCTTAAATCATTTTTGACAGTGTGTGTTATGTATTTTTTTCTCTTCTCTCTGACATAAGAAATTAGAAAAAAAATATATCTCAATAATGATATCCAAAGTCCCTGCAAATTTTAACTAGATCTGCCACAAGGGAGACAAACAACCCATTCCATCTATAGCAAGTGATTTTATGTAGGCCCAGTTATTTCTTTAGACAAATAATAATTAAGAACGCTAGTTTGAAGAAAGTCCTTCAAGTGAGGACACAAAATTGTCTTACATTTGACCTAAAAGGTGACCATGACCATACAGGGTTAGAGAAAACCTACAAAAGAGTACCGAATTAATTTTGCGGCCAGAAAAGTTTTCGATCCTGCACAATGGTGGCATAGGATCTGAGCATTAATGAGGTGTAAAGTAAGTTTTAAGAAAATCATACAATAGCTAGGTATCGGGTTGATGACACAAACTCATTTGAGAACAGCGGCGGCTATGTTTTGCACATTCCCTTGCTGATGTTTACATTTGTTCACATTTTTATCAGAACTTTGACCCTTACATTAAATGTGTGACTTTGACCTTGGCCACAAGGACTAAATTTTGCACGTGACACTCCGCCTCACCATGATGAACATTTGTGCCAAGTTATATTGAAATCCCTCTATGCATGTAGAAGTTTTGCTCCGGACAAGTGTTTTTCAATGACCTCTAAGTGGGACCTAGACCTTTGACCTAGAGACCTGGCTTATGTGCATAACACTGCCTCTTATAGTGGCGAATATGTCTATGAAGTCTCATTAGTATCACTCCATATGTGTAGCTGATATGCTCTGGACAAAATCTCTATATTTTATCACCTTTAGTGACCTTGACCTTGCATATATTAACCTAAATTACATGTTTCACACCCGTAGTCATGATAATGACCATTTATGTTTCAATCCCTCAATTAATGACGACTAAATGGTCCAAATACACATTTTCATATTTCTATCTGAACTTTGACCCCTATGTATGAACTTGACTTTGGCCGCAGCTAGAGACCAAAATTTTGCATGCGACACTCTGCCTCACAATGGTGAACATTTGTGACCCGTTTTTGAAACGGGCGTATAAAAATAAAAGATATTTATAGTGGACAAGAAGTTGTGTGGCAATCGCCTTTGAACTGTTATTTTGATCTTGAGAAAACATAGGCTCTGCATATGACCTTTTTGAAAATCTTTCAAGGGGTAAACAGTTGACAGAGTGGACACACAATTGTCTGACACTAGATCTTCGCATTGAGCTTTGGCGTTAAACTCCCCAGTGGTTTAACTACCACTGACCGTTCCAAGGCGGTACCCCTCTTCACGTGTTTTTCATGTCTGTATTGTAACTGGTTTTTAAATGTTTACATGTTTTGTGATGATTGTCGTTTACGGTAAGTATTTTTTCACCCACCTCTCATATTTTTACCCCCTCCCCTTTTCACCCTTATCCCTTTAATTCCCATATGGGCCTGTTTTAGTTAATATCTTTTCACACATTACATGTCCCTCTCCTTTCGCCGCCCTTATGTCCACTCAAGGTTATTGTTTGGTGCCTTCTGGGTGCCCTTCATGGGTGTGTCGGCGGGGGGGGGGGGCTGCGTACTGTGAACGTTGCCTTTAACTTGTTGTTGATCTGTATTCCTGTTTTTTTTTCATAATGGCTGCATAGGCTCTGCACATTGTCTTGTTCAGGTGGACTTTAGAGCCAAGATTGAGTAAAACCCTCCAAAGGATAAAAATTTTAAAGGTTGGACAGACTGAAAAGCCAGCAGACAACTTACCCAGTGGATCTATCATAGCCTACCCATTATCTACGATGGATGAATTTTATTTCAGATATTGATATGAACAGTAGAAATGTATCATTTTGATAATATATCTCTGGAAAATAATATAGACTTCTATAATGATTTAGTATTGTTGTAGTTTTAGCAATGTACCTGGTTAAGGTTTGATATAATGATTAAGTTTGTATGAGAATTGAGACCTCATATGTTGTCATTATTTATTACTATGAATCTGTTGGGGTTAGACTGTGTATCAGTCTGGGAAATTTAAGTATAGTAACTCTGTCAACAGTAACCTGCATAAATTATGGACAAGAGGTCGGTCTGCAATTGTTGTGCTTAGGAAAATAAATCATTGGTTACCATCATAAATATTCCAGGAATCAGACTGTTTGTTTCTGGTACAGTTACTTGATCAACACTTGTCGTCATAAATATAGAAGGCTTAAATTTGTCAATTAACACTAAGGTAACCTCAAAATATGGAGAGAATAGGTACCGTATAAGTACTTATTTCTGCGGTCTTAAAATTCTGCGATTTTCGTTAAAATTAGGGGTCTTAAATTTCTGCGTTTCTTATTTCTGCGGTGCTATCATTCTCCCATTTTATTTCTGCGTTTAAATCATGATATTTGTACACAATTAACCAATAAAAATAAACGGCATTTCAAGATTTGTTGATATGTCATTACTTCCGGTAAAAATGCAGACGACTGGTAATGTGTTTCGTTGTAATCATCATGTATCGGTATATACACTATATACCGGTATTACGTAATTATTAAGAAAAAAGAACAACAAAATGCAATGACAACAATTTAAATACTGTATGTGTATAAATTTGAAACATTCATGTATTTTACTATCTTATAGGTTCATTATAGTCAGTATATTCATTATTTATATACTCATTATATTCCTTTCACAACAAATAAATTATGCATGTATATACATTGAAAAGAATCTATGGAAAAACTTGCAAATGTTCGTCTTTTTCAACATGAATACTTGAACTTATAGCTTGGTAAACAACGTGTTGTTTTACCAGTGAAGATCATTTGCGGCGGAAGAAATTTGCCTGTAAGAAAAAAATCAACACTATTTGAATAAAGGAATTTCGATCATTTCGCTTAAGTGGACATTTACAGGTAAGTGTGAAAAATACACAATGGCAAATTCGCACATAAAATAGTGGTGCATAAAAGCGTGTTTATTGCAGGTTTTAATGATAATTTCAAACAATGGTCAATTTAACACGTTGATATTTATTTCATCAAAAATAACAAGCAAACTAACGATTTTTTATAATCTTTAATTCATGAGAGAAAGAAAAATCTACTTATACCGTGAAAAGCGTATAACGATACATGATAATGGTTAGGTAATGTAGTTAGACATTACCGGTAGCTGAAATTCCGACACATGTAAACATAAACAAAGCCGAGAAAGGCTTAATTTTCTGCGGTTTTTAAATCTGCGGTGTCGTAACGAACCGCAGAAATAGCAGAAATAAAGTTCCCGCAGAAAAAAGTACTTATACGGTATTTCATATAAATACTGGAACAAGATTTTCTAGGGGCATTCTAGATTCAGAGTTAGGATTCTAGACTGAAGTTTGAAGGATGAGACTCAAGAGTGAGATGTTAAGAGCTAGATAGTGAATTCTCAGTGACTTATCAACCATGTGTGAGGAAGAAAAACTCTAAAAGGCCATATGTGGACCTTCAATCAAAACTGAGGAACAAAGTTCTCAGATGCCCCTCTGTACATTATTTCAAACACATTTTAAGAGCTAGTTGAGTAACTTCCTCGTGTGAAAGAAATCCAAGGTCCCAGGTGGACATTCTAGTGGTGACAAGCCAGTTGGTTGAAGTCTGTGACCAACAGACAATTGTAACTGATGTTGACCGTACAAAACTGATGGCTCTTTCAGTAGCAGATTCTTTTTTTATTTGGTTTTACAAGAAAATGTCATATAGGGACTTGGAGGAAGACTTCAGGTGCCATTCCTTGCATTAAATAAGGTGCCAATGGTCATCCAAGAAGATCCACCGACGTTTTAAATGCTAGTTGGATAGCTTCCTCAAATGAAAGAATCAAACGTCCCTGGCAGGACTGGAACGCAAGGGTGAGGGGCAAGTGATTTGAAGTCACATCTTAACAACGTCCCAGTAACAGATTCAGCCCTTTCCGGATAAAACCTAATACGGTGAAAGTCTTTATTAATTAAACTCTGTGTGTGGGATTTCTGAAGACATAAACAACATCATGTTCGTTATTTACATTTATTTGAACACGTTCATGTTTTGTCATCAATATTAAAACTAAGATTTGAAAAATGTAAGAACATACATGTAGTCTTTCAAAAATAACAGACATACACAGCACATATTGTTGATAAAACTTTATGTTAGCAGAGATAGGGGAATAGAAATGTGACTATATCCAAGTTACATATATTGCAGTAAGTTTTTTTTATAAATCTTTTCATTTAATAATAGTGAAATATCTACTTTAGTTAAAAGAAATGAAGAAATTTTAATACAGATCTTTTTCTTTCCCAAACAATCTTTGTTTTTGTTGCTAAAAAAATTTGATCTTTCTTTCTTAAAATAAAATTTCATTACTGTTACTATGGCAACAAAGTATGATATATATTTTTTTTCTCTAAATTGTTAAAGAAGTAGTATTTTCCTCACTAACATAGATCGTAAATAATATATCTACAAAAAAAGGTGATTTACTCTCCAACGAAAACAAGACATAAATAAGTTTCTAAAATTATATATATATAAAAATAAAATAGAGTATTTTTTATTTATCTAAAATGTTTTAATTATCGATATGAAACAGTTTTTGTTGGTTTGTCATACTTTTTGACCCTTCATTTTCTGAGTCATTGATTTTGGTGTATTTCTCGGACATTTTCTGTATTCAGTGGTTTTTGCGCTTTTTCACAGTTCTTAGCCGATTTAAACCCTCCCTGCCATGTATATTTCATTAATTTACTTTGTAAGGGCGTTTTTGATCTCTGTTTGTATACTGTTACACAGATTTGTCGATAAACTTTGTCATAATTTGTAACTATTGAATTATGTTAAGTCGATAGTGTCAGTCTGTTTGACCTACATTACCTATTTGTCATTGATTGTTGAGTATAAATATATTTCGTATGTGTGTCTAAGCTCTGATTAAATTTACTTAACAATTTTTTTCTGTGTTTGAGATAATTTGATGTATATTGATAAAAATGTCACATGTATCCAGAAATAATAAGACAAAGGTTACAATATCCAAATTTTGTCAGTCTGCAAGTGTTTATTCTAACTTGACCAAATTTGTAACTGAAACAACGGAACGTTTATTGTTTATTTTTGAAGATGAAAATACTTGCCAAAGGAAAAACAGACAGACTTTTTAACAGATAATTTGGTAAAGTAAAGCAAAACAAGACCCATCGTAGGGGGAGGCAACGCACCACTTTTTACTTATTCTCGAGGCAAACAAATAAACGTTTAAACAAATCTTTAAAAGGGAAATTAGTGAAAAGATAAGTTTATTCCTTTTTAATAGGTCTGTCTAGTCGCACTTTTTGTTTTGCCCAAGTATGAAATTTTTCGATAATTAATTGACAAAGTTAAGAAAATATAAGCACAATTCAATCATCTGACATTGACGGTCAACGTAATGTAAATGTCAAGGTCATATCTACTTCATTCAGCATGTTTGTTTGGTCACAATTGTTGTTTTATCCACGTATGAAACAAATCCAAACATAATTAAGAAGCAAAATTATGACAATGTAACCCAAATTCAATAACATGATCTTGACGATAAAGGTCATTTAAATCTCAAGGTCAAGGCCAGTTCAACTTTGTAAAAGGTATTGTCCAAAAGGTTATTCAAGGAACAATATAATCTATTGATGAATTATCAAGTTGCAATCAATTATAGCAATAATCAGTAAAAGGATTTAATATAACCTTCAACTGAATGTTATACATGAGATGGTCAACTTGAGGGTCATCGCCTCCTTGGAGGAATTAATAACATTGCTTTTATTCTCTGATACAAAGTCGATGGTCGACTATATTTAAGGACAGCCGAACGTCCACTCATCAGATTCAATTCATGCTTTACGCTTATTGTACGAACAAACTTTACAAATAAGCTTCCCATCAATGTTGACCCCTCTTCGAATTTTGCATATTCTTTTGCAAGATACAAGTGCGCACCTAATGCAGTGGAACATTTGTTGCAACCAATCGCCATCGAGCTCAATTCCTCTATAGAGGCCATTAAGTACCGAGACAATTCGGAATTCCAGAGGTATTCATCGTTTTGTGGTTCAAAGTGCCTATCCCAAACAAAGTGTTTACATGCTTCCACGACTTCATTTTTTAATACTGACTCTAGTTGCCATGCAAGTAACATCTGTGTCTCATCATCCATGCAGACAAGAAGATTTCTTTCGGGAAGCATATAGCAAGGCAGATGACGTTTTTTTACAAACTTGAGTAGCATAGCAAGCGAAGTTTTCAGATGATCCAAAATACTTCCCTTTTTAAGGTTGGTCGTTTCTGACAACCAAAACACAATATTTTTCATAACATATGAAGACATTTCTTCGTAAATAGGCTTCAAAACGTTTTGAGCAATCCACCTCAAGACAACAAGAACTTTAATCTGCATATCACTAAACTGCTGAACCAAGTATATCTCAATCTGGATAAAACTTATACGCCATTGTAAATCTGAATCGGATGATCCTTTCTCGCCGACTGGAACGAGGAACAATTGGATAGATTTTGCGTGATTGATCATTTTTGTGGTAGGCCAATTGTAAAATCTTTTCCTATTTGCCCATTCTTTAACAGCAGATGCGGATTTAAACTTCAAAGCTGGAGTGCAATCTTTTTTGCTGATAAATGTTTCTCCACTGAATAATTTCAAAATATCGTCATACCAGTCGGCTGTTTTCAGTGTTTCTGGTAAAGATGGACCACGCCTTGGAAGCCTTATAGATGAGCTTTTGATCCAACCTGTATTAGTGCGTAGATATTTTCCATTTTGTTCAAGAAATAAGGTACTTGATAGATACATTTTTTCGTTCTTCCTTACTACCGATTCCGTAACAAACTTTTGTTTGGTAGTAATATCTTCATTGAAACACACTAATATATATCCAGGCGGCGTTTCTCGATTATCAGTGTAAACTAACAACTCATCTGATCCTTTCTTTCGATGGTATCCTTTCTTTGTGTCAATACACAAAATATTCTCAAATACAAACATTAAATCTGTATCACTTTCTCTCAGAAGAGAAATCCCTTCACGTTTGCTGCCGACCAGAATTTTCTTTATATGCGTGTAACCAGAGAGTGCAATAAAAGTCCGTCTCATTGCTTCCGATATTTTGTTAAAAACTGTCACCCTGTCTGTTGATTCCTTCTTCGAATATCCCAGCAAATTAAGAAGATCGTAAGTTGTTTCGGAAATTTTCGCCTTGTCTGGATTGTCACCAAAAAAAAAATTAAACTTATTTTGCTGCAAACACAAGTCGTTAATCGATTTAAATTCTTGCCACGAAAGAGACCAAAGTTGATTTTTTTTCTATTGCACGTTGCACATTTCTGCTTAAACGTCTATAAGAAAACAGTCCGTCCATTTTGAAATAATGAAAGTTATAAAGCGATTTATTTAAATTCCAACACATAATCAAATAAGCGACTGGTGTAGTATCAGGTTACAGTTTGGATCTATAACTTTTACTTATATTTCATAGCGATCATTTTTTTTTCAAGTTTAATCATGATTTTTAAAGCTATTATGCTCCGGTGTATATTCAGTAAACTTGGAGAAACCAACCTGCAAGCAAAAACGTGCATACCTCTTTGAATAGTCGGGTAAAGGGCAGTTAAAATGATCTTTTAAGATAAATATAGATCCAGTATTGATCTGGCACATTTAATCACAGAGCAATATTTAAATTGCGTAATTTATCGATCCCAAAAATTAACCATACTTTAATTTGAATCTTACATCATTTTTGACAGTGTGTGTTATGTATTTTTTCTCTTCTCTCTGACAAAAGAAATTAGAAAAAAATATGTCTCAATAATGAAATCCGAAGTCCCTGCAAATTTTAACTAGATCTGCCACAAGAGAGACAAACAACCCATTCCATCTATAGCAAATGATTTTATGTAGGCCCAGTTATTTCTTAAGACAAATAATTACGAACGCTAGTTTGAAGAAAGTCCTTCAAGTGAGGACACAAAATTGTCTTACATTTGACCTAAAAGGTGACCATGACCATATAGGGTTGAAGAAAACATACAAAAGAGTATCGAATTAATTTTGCGGCCACAAAATTTTTCGATCCTGCACAATGGTGGCATAGGATCTGAGCATTAATGAGGTGTAAAGTAAGTTTTAAGAAAATCATACAATAGGTATCGGGTTGATAGAGAAGACACAAACTCATTTGATATTTGACCGTAAGAACAGCGGCACATTCCCTTGATGATGTTTACATGTGTTCACATTTTTATAAGAACTTTGACCCCTACATTAAATGTGTGACTTTAACCTTGGCCACAAGGACTAAATTTTGCACGTGACACTCCGCCTCACCATGATGAACATTTGTGCCAATTTATATTGAAATCCCTCTATGCATGTAGAAGTTTTGCTCTGGACAAGCGTTTTTCAATGACCTCTAAGTTTGACCTTGACCTTTGACCTAGAGACCTGGTTTATGTGCATTACACTGCCTCTTATAGTGGCGAATATGTCTATGAAGTTTCATTAGTATCACTTCATATGTGTAGCTGATATGCTCTGGACAAAATCTCTATATTTTATCACCTTTAGTGACCTTGACCATGCATATATAAACCTAAATTACATGTTTCACACCCGTAGTCATGATAATGGCCATTTATGTTTCAATTCCTCAATAAATGATGACTAAATGGTCCAAATACACATTTTCATATTTTTATCTGAACTTTGACCCCTATGTATGACCTTGCCCTTGGCCGCAGGGACCTAAATTTTGCACAATGGTGAACATTTGTGACCCGATTTTCAAACAGGAGTATAAAAATAAAGGATATACATAGTGAACAAGAAGTTGTGTGACAATCGCCTTTGAACTGTTATTTTGATCTTGAGAAAACATTGGCTCTGCATATGACCTTTTTGAAAATCTTTCAAGGGGTAAACAGTTGACAGGGTGGCCACAAAATTTTCTTACACTTGATCTTCACATTGAGCATTGGCGTTAAACTCCCCAGTGGTTTAACTCCAAGGCGGTACCCGCTGTGTCTCTTCACGTGTTTTTCATGTCTGTATTGTTACTGGTTTTTAAATGTTTACATGTTTTGTGATGTTCGCCTTGTTGGATTGTCGTTTACGGTAAGTATTTTTTCACCCTCCTCCCATATTTTTACCCCCTCCCCTTTTCACCCTTTAATTCCCATATGGGCCCGTTTTAGTTTATATCATTTCACACATTACATGTCCCTCTCCTTTCGCCGCCCTTATGTCCACTCCAGGTTGTTATTTGGTGCCTTCTGGGTGCCCTTTTTGGGTGTGTCGGGGGGGGGGGCTGCGTACTGTAAACGTTGCCTTTACCTTGTTGTTGATCTGTATTCTTGTTGTTTTTTTTGCATAATGGCTGCATAGGCTCTGCACATTGTCTTGTTCAAGTGGACATTAGAGCCAAGATTGAGTAAAACCCTCCAAAGGATAACAAATTTCTTAAAAACCAGCAGACAACTTACCTAGTGGATCTATCATAGCCTACCCATTATCTACGATGGATGAATTTTATTTCAGATATTGATATGAACAGTAGAAATGTATCATTTTGATAATATATCTCTGGAAAATAAATATAGACTTCTATAATGATTTAGTATTGTTGTAGTTTTAGCAATGTACCTGGTTAAGGTTTGATATTATGATTAAGTTTGTATGAGAATTGAGACCTCATATGTTGTCATTATTTATTACTATGAATCTGTTGGGGTTAGACTGTGTATCAGTCTGGGAAATTTAAGTATAGTAACTCTGTCAACAGTTACCTGCATAAATTATGGACAAGAGGTCTGCAATTGTTGTGCTTAGGAAACTCAATCATTGGTTACCATCATAAATATTCCAGGAATCAGACTGTTTGTTTCTGGTACAGTTACTTGATCAACACTTGTCGTCATAAATATAGAAGGCTTAAATTTGTCAATTAACACTAAGGTAACCTCAAAATATGGAGAGAATAGGTATTTCATATAAATACTGGAACAAGATTTTCTAGGGGCATTCTAGATTCAGAGTCAGGATTCTAGACTGAAGTTTGAAGAATGAGACTCAAGAGTGAGATGTTAAGAGCTAGATAGTGAATTCTCAGTCACTTATCAACCATGTGTGAGGAAGAAAAACTCTGTAACTTTAATTATTAATTGTAGAGTAGAAATTTAGAACATTTTCAACAAATAAACAGTGAAATGAACTTAAGAACAGTTATTGTATATTTTTTATGTGAAATTATGGAAGTAGTAGAAATTATAAATTACGGGAGAAGAGAATTTATAACAGTATGCAAATATATATCATGAATTATACTTTGTTCTAAAACACTTCTATTATCTACTATATATTGTTATGTCATACTTACGAACAACATCCACATATTCTTTTGTGGTTTGTTTTCATGTATGATAACAAGTACTATCAACATAATTATATACAGTATTACAGATCTTACATTTATAGACCAAATAAACTTTAATGTGATTGAGTGTGTTGAAGGTTTAAAATAAACAAACACCGTAAAGGCCATAGGTGGACCTTCCATCAAAACTGAGGAACAAAGTTCTCCAATGCCCCTCTGTACATTATTAGTGGTGGAGGAAGACCTCAGGTGCCATTTCTTGCATTAATTAAGGCGCCATCGGTCATCCAAGTAGATCCACTGACGTTTTATATGCAAATTAGATAGCTTCCTCAAATGAAGGAATCAAAAGTCCCTGGCAGGACTGAAACTTAAGGATGATGGGCAAGTGGTTTGAAGTCCCAGTAACAGATTAACCTCTTCCTGGATAAAACCTAATAAGGTAAAAGACTATATTAGTTAAACTATGTGTGTAGGATTACTTAAGACATAAACAACATCATTTTGGTTATTTACATTTATTTGAACACGTTCATGTTTTGTCATCAATATTGAAACTTGGATTTGAAAAATATGAGAACATACATGTAGTCATTCAAAAATAACAGACATACACAGCACATATTGTTGATAAAAACTTTATGTTAGCAGAGATAAGGGAACATAAATGTGACTATATCCATGTTACATATATTGCAAAAAGTTTTTTTTTAATCATTTAATCAATAATGAAATATCTACTATAGTGCAGAAGTAATATTTATAAAGCAGATCTTTTTCATTCCCAAACAGGCTTTTTTTGTTACTTAAAAATTTCTATGAATACTGTCAACATAAATGTCTCTGAAAATAGAATGAACAATTTTCTATGTTACTAGCGTTTGAAATTGTTGAGACAATTGGAAAATGTTTCTTTTTTTCAAAATACCGTATGTAACTACAATGATATACTAGCTTGTGTGAATGAATAAATATTACTCTAAAGTATCTTCTGATGCATGCATGTTTTGCCATTTTTAACTCCATGAAACCGACATTAAAAACTAGAACAAGCAACAATAGAAAAAGTGTCTCCTGTTTCCAAAAAGTATGCTCTTTTTTTTTTTTAAAGAATTCATTACTGTTACTATGGTAACAAAGTATGATATTCTTTTCTCTCTAAATAGTTAAAGTAGTAGTATTTTTCTCATTAACATAGATCATAACTAATATATCTAATAACAACAAAAAACAAACAAACAAACAAAAAGTGATCTACTCTCCAACAAAAACAAGACATAAATAAGTTTCTAAATCATAACTTCAACAAAAAAATAAAATATACTATAAAGAAATACGAGAAAGTGAGATAAGAAAAGTCAGCTTTTTTTCTGTCGCTAGGCAACAGAATAAAATGATGTTTATATATAAAGGAACACAGACAAAATGTCATCATATATCAAGACATAAGGCAGAGGTTACAATATCCAAATTTTGTCTGTCTGCAAGTGTTTATTTTAACTTGATCTAATTTGTAACTCAAACAAGGGAACTATCATTGTTTACTTTTGCAGATGAAAATACTTGCCAAAGGAAAAACAGACAGACCTTGTGACGGGTAATTTGCTAAAGTAAAGCAAAAAAAAATGTACAATTTAGCTAACATGATTTTCATTTTTTGTATATTGTATTGCTTCAAATAGTTGTTTCTAACCATTGGTTAGTAAACTTTCAAGCACACTGTTGTGGTTAAGTTTTAAGTGACACCAATACTTTAAACATCAAACAGTTACTTTCAAGCCTTTACTGCTGAAGAAAAACCTGTAGCAGCACACCTAAATAATTCAGGCACAAGCAGGAACCAGGAACTCACTTCCTCACATGGAAGAATCCAAATTCCCGGTCCAGATTTGAACCAACTGCAGTGAGAGTCCAGTAAAATTGAAAACAGTAACTATAACCATTAAGGTCTCACTTTCAAAGAATACTCTCATAAAATATCTTATCAAAGTAATAAATTAAAAGCCTACATCAAAACATGACTTTTTTGTAACATGATTTTGTTACAAAATATTTCATTGTTCTACAAAGAATTTACTTAGTGAACAATGAAACTTTTTTATCATTACAAATTTAATGTTATAAGAAAAACTTACAGAAATCTTAAAAAAAGTATTAAAAAAATCATATCCATTTGTTTTTTCTTTAAAAAAAAATTAGTCAAGCAGAAAAAATGGAAAATGAAAAAAACTAAAATGAGCCGTAAGAAAAAAATATTAGGAACATTCACACAAGTCACTCAAATATGAAAGCATGATTACGACAACAACTTTAACCCGTCTCAAAAGCACATATAT
The DNA here is from genome assembly GCF_026571515.1 of Ruditapes philippinarum. Classification (NCBI taxonomy): domain Eukaryota; kingdom Metazoa; phylum Mollusca; class Bivalvia; order Venerida; family Veneridae; genus Ruditapes; species Ruditapes philippinarum. Next base: position 17,668 of record NW_026859327.1, read on the forward strand.
ACTCCATAGGTCCTTAATATATAATATGCATGAAGCAACATTCTGTGTACCTTTGGACCATTATCATAGTTATAAAATAATTTACTGCATGATCAAAAATTGACATGAAAAAACAAACGTGATTGGATGTCTTTGTTCAGGCAGCATTATACACATGTAATCAGTTCACTGCATATAATACTTCAGTTTTCATTAAGTTCAACACACCTTGCCCTGCCCACCTAGCACATGACCTTCGACCTTTTGACCTTGTAGGACCAGCCTAAGGTCAAACTATGCAGAATCAACAGATTTCACATCTTTCAGATTCTGATAATTTCCTCTCATCTTAACTCAGCAAAATTTACTGTCCATCTGTTATACAATCAGCTTCCTTTTTTTCCAAGTACGTACGTACATCTTTTGCCATTTTCTAAGAATCCTCATCCCAATCTACGAGGAATAAAACCAACTTCTCCAGTAAGAATGTTTGCTAAGTGGGCAACAGGTCAAAATTATCCTGTACTGTCACCAATGGGACATGTAACTCATCTATTTCTGGTATAACATTTCTATCACACATTGACAATTCTTTAAGCCGCCACTCCCATTCCAGTCTCTGGTATGCATACAATGAATCAGCTTCCTGCTTTTGCCTCAAAATTAACAGTTCCTGAAAAAAGATAGAAGAAAATAGTGTCTATTCATCTTATGATTTTCCAGCTTTATTGATGGAGGAAAAGCTTGTGTTTCCTTCAATTTAGTATAAAATCACTATAACTCCAAAATCTAGATGGATATTTACACCAACTAAAACTAGAAATGTGTCCTTAGGACATGGATGCGCAAACTTTTCAAATTATTTGTGAAAAGACACACATGGGGAACAGATGGAAAATCAAGGGCCAATCTAAACACCCCCCATATCCCTCAAGTAGTGGGCGCATAAGAAATAATGCGACTTTTATGCTACAATTACATATAACCATTAATCATGGTGCATGGCATCAAGAGGACTTTAGAAGTGAAAGAATTCTAAAGAAACAAACACACATGGCACTGAAGAATTTCATTTAAATTTCACAGTGCTGCCTTGTACATGTACTTTTATTCAATAGCAAGTAAATTGTGTTTTTCGTAAAGAAAATTGGAAAATAACGCAAGGATTTAAATATTCTTTTTTAACAGACTGTCGAGCATCCAGCGGAAATTAGTACTTGGGAAATTGGTCTGGTTTAAGAATATTGGGCAATTTCCAAGTCAAATTGTACAGTCTCCCTGATAATTCATGTCTCATTCTGTGAAATACAGTTTAGTGAAATCAATATTAAAGAAGACTGTAAAATTTTGGCTAGTCCAGCAACAATCTGTTGTTACCATAGCAACCATTTCATCTCAATATTTCAATGTCCTTGGAAATTCCTAATTTCAATGGGGGAAGATTTTCTTCAAATCTTAATCCTATTTTGCTTAGAATAATTTAAATTTGAAATGTCTTAAGTTTAACAAAATATTTTTCATCTTAATGAGACGGCTGGGAATTGAAGTTTTAACTCAGAGAGAGAGAGAGAGAGAGAGAAGAGAGAATAGAGAGAGAGAGAAAACAGGAAGTGTTCATATGTTTAGTTGGTTCAAAATAACATAAGCTCTTAAATTCAGTTCTAGTCTTAAGCCCAGGAAAAAAAATCAATTTAAATTATTTTACTTTGTAAACATTTCTATAGATCTGTCTTATTTTACTAGTGAACAGTTTTAAATCATAAGAAAATGTTAAAGCTGATGTTAATGTACGTATAAAAAGTTTTAGATTAAACTTTTTTTCAAAATTTTCTCAAAATATTCACTATGATTTTTACTAACTAAAGGACAATCAAGAATATACTAACACTCATACAACCATTTTTAAAACCAGAAAAACTTCCAGTGTGAAGAATAAACTGATAGTGAACAAATGATTTAATACTTGTTTATTTTTGGAACAATTTAATTGTCGGAAGTTGAAAGCTGTGAAATCAAAGTCTAAGAAAATATTATTGTTTTGATTTTTTTCACACAGATCTGAATTGACATCATGAACTCATGTTGACCAAATCGGACCAGACCATTTATAGTATAAACTGTTGACTGCTCTATATTAGCTATCTTACAATCACACAAATCAACAAAAAAGCATTTTCAAAAGTATTTAATTATTTTTTAGGTTGGGTTTTATGTCAAACCAACACAGTAGAGGTCATATGGCGACTTTCCACCTTTACTGGGGGAGGAGATCGGGTGCCCCTCTGTGCATTATTTCAGGCACAAATTGGCACCTGAGTATAACCATTGACACTTCGTAAGTTAACTGGATAGCTTAACAAATGAAAGAATCCTAAGGTCCATAGCCTAAGTCCATAGCAAGTTTCTAACCCTCAGCAGTATGGGGAAAGTGGTTTGATGTCAATGACCTTAACCACCCGGAAAAATATTTCAGCACATGAATGTTTTGCATAATACCCATGTGTAACATAATCATTGACTAGTTCTGCATATAAATTCACATGTGTAATACATGTATAATCGTTACCTAGTCTTGCATATTTTAAATGTGCAATACAGCAATGTTATTTTGGTGTTAAGAAGTCAGTATACAGCCTGCACAGTTTGTAGAACAAAACATTAAAACATGATCATTTATTATACTAACATTTTAAGTTGAGAGATATACTGAATCTAATGTTTACAACCATAAAACGTAGTATTACAATTAAACTGAACAAGACAATATTATAAGCTTGCAAGGGGCTTTTCCTTTGTTTAAAAAACAGTCTTTTGATCTTGTGTAAATAAAAAAAAATACAACGTATGCATTTACTTCATATGAAAACTCATGTGACATTCCATGATCCCATATAATTCAGACTTTGATGAATTAGAAAAAAAGTAAAGTAAAGAAATAAATATCAAACATACTTTGATTTTCTCATACTTGTCATCGACGTCTTGGATCCAGGACAGGAACTGTCGGCCATTATAACGTGTTCTGTTCTTCTTATCTTTTTCTTCCTGGGGAAAAAATAATAATTTTTTCTAAAATGTCACAGGTTATAATAAACATGAATGTGAAACTTTGTTGTTGGATCTGAAGACTCAAGTGTCAGGTAATTTGGTTGCTTATAAAACATAATACATTTCTATACAAAGCCAAGTTATGGAAAATGAAAATGTTTGACCACTGGTTAAACAGGTAATATTGTGCTATGACTGCTGATATTTGAATGAGTTCACAATATATGATTGCTTAAGTTATTACTTTTCAGTCAAATGAGGTATCTAGGAAAATATCCTTCATCTCACAGAAAAACAAGCTCCCTTAAACTTCAATTAATGTGCCCCTTTCAGCAGTTTTTATTGACCAATGAATATATTTCAATCTCATTTAAAACCAACTGCCTATAAATGTCTCTAATTTTACATAACCATTAATAACAGCTGCTGCAGATAGTTAAAGAAAAACAAAACTTCACAACTTGATGTGAACATGATTTAATCATCGTTCTTCTGATTGGTTGTAATTTCAAGATTTCCAAATGATAATACTCAAATGAAGAGGCTAAATCTTTAATTTATTCTTTAAAGAAAATTACCAAAAAAAACCCCCACAAACATCAACTAGGCTGTAACAGATTGGACTTTAATGATATTTATTTTTGATGCTGTATTTCCATTTTTAACCATGGAAAAATTAATCATAAACAAATGGGTTTCTTATAAAATTTATTTTCAAATCATTCACATACATGCATTCAAATTTTCTTTCAGCTACAGCTTAAAATTCAAAAAGGAGCCAGGAAAAGGGCAGAAGGGAAAATGAGTGTACACTACTGTTCAGTGAAAAGTAACATGTCTATTTGCTCAACATCATTTTTAAAGTTCAAAATTTAAGTTCAAAGCTAAAGTTGGCCAAATATGTACATAATGTTTGTTTGTTTTATGCCTTTTTCCAACAGTATTTCAGTCATATAGGCATATAGTTTCCTAACCACCGTTCCTGGAGAGTTACACCAGATGTACATAATGAAAACATCAAAACTTAATTGCTTTTTAATGAAAACATGGCTAAATTGTGCTGGCCAAAGATGTGCATAATGAAAACATCAAACTTTAAGCTTATTTTGCATTTAATGAAAAACATCAAGGCTGAAGTTGTGTTTAAATAATAATAATCAACAACATCAATTCTAATCCCATGCTTTATGAAAACACTGACGCCAACCCATTAATAAATGACAGCAAAACAAAGCAACAACAAGTATACAACAATATAGACAACAGAAGAAATCTGTCATACAGAAGTGGGTTACATATACTTCACTAAAATGATTGTTCTGAGATGATCAATATCTATATATCTTAACAGTATTTTAATTTCTGCACTTGCAGGCAGATGTTACCATAATTGAGTACTTAGGCTTTGGTCCAAACAACAATTGCCAAGTATTTCTCTTTAGTAAACAACTGAAAGTCATCAAATCTAGTTACAAATTGAAACAAAGTGCAATTTTGTGTTTATTATAGAAGACTGACATTTAATATCAATGCTCACGTTGGCAACAAGTCTTAATATCAAAGGAATGTTATTGAAATTATAAATGCTTACACAGGTAATCAATTTTAGAAACCATAACCAAAGTGAAAGAAAGAGGTAAAAGGTTGAAAATCAGTCTGTTTTGTTAGCTGTCACACCAACACTGTCAAATGGTGACACTCTAACTGAACCATTTTTTCAAGAAAATGTCAAGTGCCCCTTCGTGCATTATTTCAGGCATGAGTAGAACATAAGCTGGATAGCTTTTCATAAGACTCAGACGGGATTCAAATACACAGAAGGGAGGGGCAAGGGATTTGAAGTTTCTGACCTTCACCACTCGGCTATGGCGGCCCCTTTTAAAATCAGGTACTGGAGATTTTAAATTTCACATCAGTAGTTTACAAGCCAATTAAATATTTGGCATAACCCAGTCAATAATGAATTTTTCATTTTGTTTTTAGATTTCTCTTTCTTCTCTCTTGTAGTCTTTACTTTATATTGAATGGGAAAATGCACCAAAAAATGAGTAAATGACGAGTGAAACAAAAGCAAAACCAAAATACAACAAGTCATAGTAAGAAATCAAGCATTGAAAAAGAAAACAGAAGTGTAGGAAAAAGGCTCACAATACATACTAGACGAACCTGGTCCTCAGTAAAGTTATATATTTCTTCATCTCTCAGTATCGTGCACACGCTCAAAGGTGTGCCCTGATTGGCGATAGCACGTGCTGCGCGACCATGTTCCCGTAAAATCTCTTGTTCAATTGACAGAATCAACTTTTCCTGAAATGAAAAACAATTTATCAATTCCTTTCACACAAATTTCTATCTAGTGTAACTTGTCCTTGTTAAAGTCACCAGGACAATGTTAAACACACATGGTGACTTTCCAATTTCCTGGTTGGAGCCCCTCCAGGCATCACTTTATGCACATGTTAGCACCGGAGTAGAACCACCAATTTTCAGTAAGTTTCAAAGACCTTAACCACAAGGCCATGGAGACCTCATTGAAGCCACTTATTTTATATCTAGTTACATTTCCTACATTACAAAGGCTTGTGTAGAGATTTTTAAGTTACTTCATCTCTGTGAAAACTTGAACTATTCATGTAGCACAAGAATTCCTAATGCATAGACAACCCTTCTTTTTTAAGCCACTTATTTATTTTTGATAACTTATTTCTATATTTAGTGATATCAGTGATTTATAATTGAATTAGGGGTCATTTTAATATGTTCAACTTTACCGAGTCTTTGAGTGCCTTTCAACATTAAGTATAAGATATATCGAATCTACCACTATACTAATGATGTCACTGAAGTTATTTTTTCTTCAAAATTAATTCTCATATATAAGTTTCTTAACTATGATCCTGATTCTAATTAATTTCAGTATGTTTATAATGAAGCTGTAAGCCAACTCAAGGCAGGGTTTGTTTCATTGAATTATTTAATTTCTTACCCGTTCAATGAGGTGCTGTAGACGTAGTTTGTATCTGGCTTTCTCTTGTTGTACAAACTGATCTCTCATCTTATCTTTGACAGAGTTTGGAGGTGACAACTGAAATTATACAATTCATACAAATCATCAATAAATCAAAAATAAAACATTACACAAGTGAATAAAACCTGGCAATTTCTTGGTTGGACTATAAAAGGTCATATAGAACTAAAGTGCCAATTTGTGCATTATTTCACTATAATAGTCATAAAAGAAGAACTCGGTGCCACTTGGTGTATTATTTCAGAAATGAGCGAACTTTTGGTTAGAACCACTGACCTTCCATTTCTGGTTTCTTTCCTTCCATGAAATAATCTATAGACTTGTGTGATTTAAATAGCTTCCAGCCCTTATTCATGGAAGCTTCCATAGAATTAGGAAACATTATATGTTGAGCCATCTTTGATTTAATTAAAGCCATCAAATGTTGTCCCCCCACCCCCTTCAAACCGTCCCATTTTTTAAACATCTTTTTCTACAGAATTTACCTTTGAAAGTGAATTTCAAGACAATACAAGAGCGATCAGTGATCACATGTGTCGCCTCATGATGGCCAATTTCATGTTGGGACAAGTTTTGTGACAGACGGACAGACAGTGGTATAAGAGAAGTAGTCCGGACAAACTTTGAAAATAAATTTTTTTAAAGGGCCATAACTCTGACAAAAATCATTGAACCGGAAAATGCTGACAATATGCACAACTAGACTTGGTACTGATCATTCCTGTAAAGTTTGGATGAAATTGCACCAGTAGTTTATGAGGAGTAGTCCTGACAAGCTTTTGTGTATCTTGCAACACACAGAAAAACACACCTTTTTATCAAAGGGCCATAACTCGGCCAAAAACCATTCAACAGGAAAACCCGTGAAATATGCGCAAGGACTTGAGCTACAGATCAATCCTGTAAAGTTTCATTGAAATTGCATTAGTGGTATAAGAGAAGTAGTCTGGACAAACTTTAAAAATAACAAGAGCTGTCCGTAAGACAGCGCGCTCGACTTTTTTAGTGCTTGCCTATAATACAAAACATTGACAGTTAAGGGCCATAATTCAAATAAAATCTTTGACAGAATTACCTTCTCCTGGACATGTTTGGGAATCATGATTGTAAACAAGTATTCCAACTTTCAAATTAATATCTCAAACAGTTCAGTCAAAAAGTGGACTGGTACTAAAAACTTAACCAAGATTCTAAGTCGATAAAAGGCCTTAATTTTTAAAACAAATCCTTGACAGAGTTACCTTCTCTTGCGTACAGATGGGGGTAATGATGTGAAATAGCATTAAAAGTTTCAAAGCAATATCTCAAAGGGTTAAGGCAATAAGTGGATTTTACCCATATTCAATGTATTTTCTAAGTCAAAAAGGGGCATAATTCTGTCAAAAACCTTGACAGAGTTATGTCCTCTTGTCTGTTGATGAAGGTCGTGATGGTAAACAAGTATGGTCAGTTTCAAAGCAATACCTCCAATGGTTTTGAAATAAAGTGAGGTGGTACAAAAAACTTAACCAAGCTCAATACACTTTCTAAGTCAAAAAAGGGCCATAATTCTGTCAAAAACCTTGACAGAGTTATGTACTCTTGTCTGTAGATGGAGGTTATGATGGTGAACAAGTATGGTAAGTTTCAAAGCCATACTTGTAATACTTCTGAAATAAAGTGGGGTGGTACGAAAAACTTAACCAAGGTGTGACGCCAACGCCGACGCCGACGCCGGGGCGAGTAGGATAGCTCCCCTTTTCATAGAAAAGTCGAGCTAAAAATTATTAAAGGGCCATAACTCTGACAAAAATCATTGAACCGGAAAATGCTGACAATATGCACAACTAGACTTGGTACTGATCATTCCTGTAAAGTTTGGATGAAATTGCACCAGTAGTTTATGAGGAGTAGTCCGGACAAGTTTTGTGATGGACGGACAGACAGGCGGACGACGGAGAAGTGATCCCTATATGTCGCCACTACTCCGTAGAGGTAACACAAAAAGCTACTAGTTCTCCCATTATAAACTATCTTTTTTTTTTTTCATTCTTGTGACGCTATGGTAAAAACACCTTGCCATAACAATTCTCTCAACAGGTTTCTTTGTTTCTTTCCCAATGACTTACATTATAACTTGTCAATTCTTATCTATTCCTCAAGGTTGATCAATGCATTTTATTCAGATTAGTAAATCATAAATCACAACTTAGATGAATACACTCCTATAACATTATCAACCAAGGGGAACAACTCTGTCAGCCTTACAAAAACCTTACCACTTGCCCTTGAACTGCTTTGTTAGCAAGGTTATAACAACAAATAATTAGTCATTCATTGAGGAAACAAACCAACCAATAGAAAACCGATTTCAAGCCTTATCAGATAGAAACCCACGTTTAAAAATAACTACTTTGCAATACATATATATTCACATACTTGAGCTACCATTTTATTGAACCAAAAGTACACACCTTAAATTCTTTACTTCACTTAAAAGTGCATAACAAAAACGTGTATAAACCATAAACCAGTCTTAACCACAAGCCAAATACAGATTATATATCTTTCTCCTAAATCAAGACATATCAAGCAATATATACTGTTATAAATCGATTATAACAGAGTCATGTTATGTTCATTATAATAAAGATCCTTTTATCTTTGGAAGGTCAGGACGACTAAAACATGAACATGGTAGTTAGTAGGTCAGTATAATGCAATCTAGTCTGTACATGAAAACCAGTCTTGTTACCTTCACCTAATCTACACTTCTGTACATCATTATTAATGGAAATTTAATTTGTCTCAGTGTGCTCTGAAACTTTTTGAAAACTTTTCCAAGTGATTTTCTATTATGGTGGTTTGACAAAAGAAGCCCTTAATACCCAGGAAGTATGTCTGCTTCTAGGGCTTATAAAAAGCACTGTTGTCTCCAGCTTTTTAAAACCTAAGCAGCCATAAGACACCACATCTATGCTTTACCACTGTGGTTACAGCACAGGCACTAAGGGTGCAGTAACACCAAATGCATATAATAAAATACACATACATAGAACCACAGCATGGGAGGTGCACTACAGGCAAAGGCATAGTTACTGTAAACTTGTACAAGTAACCAGCATGGATGACAGAATATAACAGATTAATAAGAGGGCCAGATTTATAGTTTCATGTACTAAATATATCAATAACACTTAAAATCTTTCCCCAAAGGGGGGGGGGGGACAGATACTAACCCCAAAGAAAAAATTCTACTGGAGGGACTGATACTTGATGAAGCAGTTCAAAAGTTAGCAAGTTAAGCTTGTCACCATGTATATAATATTATGTACAGTCAGAGCACAGAAAGGGTCACAAAGTAATGATGTTTTCCTCTCATTGACCTTCAACTTGGTTTTCAATGTTTTAAACATATATATCTTACATGTTGATATAAAGTTTAACATTAACAATATGCATGCCATTTTGTATCAGCACATAATGAAATATATTGTGTATATAAATCAGAAATGAAAATGTGTATAATGATTTATTACTGTCCTGTAACATGACCTAGTGGTGTATAAATGTGGTGTATAAATGTAGTTCACAACCTCGGCTATTCATTCTGTATACAAAGCATATATGTTACAGTGGACTGGAGTTGAAATTAAGGTTGAAATCACATAAATCTCAAAATAATCCATCTTCTTACAAGATATATAGGTGTAGAAATTATTGGCTGAGTTATCTATTTAATTGATATTGAAAACACCTGCTGTTTGTCAGCATTGTCCTATACAAAGGGATAGGTATCTACAATGTCAGCAAATGACAATAACAACTTATTTATAGCTCAGTGTGATGAAATCTTTTACTGTTTACAAAAGTACATAGCTAACAGTATTTCACAATGGGGATTGAACCACTAAATAACTAACAATCCCTCTGGAATGGACCATGAGTTATCTTGGTAAAAACAGAATCTTCCTGTTGGTTTAGTACAGGATGTTAGTAAGCCTGGGTTGATTGTTAAACCTAGCTAAGTAACACTTGTAAGCCTAGAAACACTGAATGTCTAGGGAGACCTTTAAAGTTAGGGAGACTTGTAAGCATAGGTTGACTGTTATGTCTAGGGAGTCCTTTAAGGTTAGAGACTTGTAAGCCTAGGATGACTGTTATGTCTAGGGTGTCCTTTAAGGTTAGAGACTTGTAAGCCTAGGATGACTGTTATGTCTAGGGAGTCCTTAAAGGTTAGAGAGACTTGTAAACCTAGGATGACTGTTATGTCTAGGGAGTCCTTTAAGGTTAGAGATTTGTAAGCCTAGGATGACTGTTATGTCTAGGGAGACCTTTAAAGTTAGGGAGACTTGTAAGCATAGGTTGACTGTTATGTCTAGGGAGTCCTTTAAGGTTAGAGACTTGTAAGCCTAGGATGACTGTTATGTCTAGGGAGTCCTTTAAGGTTAGAGACTTGTAAGCCTAGGTTGACTGTTATGTCTAGGGAGTCCTTAAAGGTTAGAGACTTGTAAGCCTAGGTTGACTGTTATGTCTAGGGAGTCCTTTAAGGTTAAGAAGACTTGTAAGCCTAGGATGACTTTATGTTTATCCTTTTAGGTTAGGGAGACTTGTAAGCATAGGATGACTTTATGTCTAGGGAGTCCTTAAAGGTTAGAGACTTGTAAGCGTAGGATGACTGTTATGTCTAGGGAGTCATTTAAGGTTAGGGAGACTTGTAAACCTAGGATGAATACAAAGTCTAGGGAGTCCTTTAAGGTAAAAAAGACTTTAAGCCTAGGCTAAACACAAAGTCTAGGGAGTCCTTAAAGGTTAGAGAGACTTGTAAGCCTAGGATGACTGTTATGTCTAAGGAGTCCTTTAAGGTTAGGAAAACTTGTAAGCCTTGGATGACTGCAATATCTAGAGAGTCCTTTCAGGTTACGAAGACTTGTAAGCCTAGGATGACTGTTATGTCTAGGGAGTCCTTTAAGGTTAGGAAAACTTGTAAGCCTTGGATGACTGCAATATCTAGAGAGTCCTTTCAGGTTACGAAGACTTGTAAGCCTAGGATGACTGTTATGTCTTGGGAGTCCTTTAAGGTTAGGAAAACTTGTAAGCCTTGGATGTTTGCAATGTCTAGGGAGTCCTTTAAGGTTAGGGAGACTTGCAAGCCTAGGGAGTCCTTTAAGGTTAGGGAGACTTGTAAGCCTAGGATGACTACAAAGTCTAGGGAGACCCGAGTAAAACCAATGATGTTCCTTAAACTAGATTGCTTCCTCACAGAAAAGAATCCAAAGACCCATGTGGGATTTAAACCTACAGTGATGAGGGGCAAGTGGTTAATACAGAATCCCAGGACACTATTAATATGACTAGTCTTAAATGACAACAAAACTGTCACACAAACTGTAGCTAATCTTAAAACAAAGACAATGTTTACCTATCCATGTATGTAAGTATATACACAGACAACCAAAAAGAAAGATGTAAATTAGGAAAGAAATTCTGCTTTTCCCCAGCAATTTTTTTGCATTTTCGTTTGTGTATTCAGTATTGTAAATTTCAGCAATGTATAGAGGAGTAAAATTGATATGTCATTAAAATTCTGTAGTTTTTACATTAGAGCCTAAGGCAACATTCTTGTTGACAATGTAAATGGACTTGGTAATAATATGACTAAATGATCTAGTTAATGCATGCATGTATACAATAGATGTAGATAGATAGGTATGGTTTGTATTTCTATACAGATATACCAGTGTTTTACCATTATATGTACCAAACAAACAGCAGCTGTTGCCCCAGCATAAACATAGAGCTTTTCATATGAGTAATCTGCTTAGAGAAAAGCTGTACATATTTTCAGTGACCTTTCTAATCCTTAATTTGTTCAGATGTTCACACAATAAAAAGTCAGCAGGAGGAAAAAAAACAACATACGAAACTGATCGAAACCCACATATAAAGTCCATTTTTTAAAGGAAAACTTCCAGATTGGAAGGTAAAATTTCACTTCAATCTATACATAAATTGGATTATCATCAACAATTGGCAGTGAGTGGCTCAAAATCATCAAAGCCAAGCAATACAACTTATCACTCTAATCAGGGGTTTTAGTATAAGCAAAGTTGGTATACTGAGGAAAATTGTATAAATTTGTGCAAAACTTGGAAAGCTGACATTGAGTACATGAGGTCTTTGGAGAAAGGACCTTAATATGGCATATCATAATATCATATGGTATAATGTTAATGTTGGACACTCAAACTTACTGTTGGAACTGAGAGAGTGCTGGTGGTGTTGCCCTGAAGGACGTAGTTACATGTATTTAACAGATAGTCCTTGAAACCCTGAGGAGTCTTCGGACAAATACTCAGCATGTCCAGGTAGCCACAACGTCGACTAGCAATCTGAAATATAAATTACAAGAGTAATTATATCAACATGTATAACTTACATTATATAAAATAACCTGTTTATTTTTGTTGCATTACAGTATATAATTGACAAAACACTTTGGAATTTTGCAAAGATAGTGAGAGAATGAGCTAGGGTGATGTATCAAGTTAGACTTTGAAAAAATGCTTTTCTCTGTCCATTTGGTATTTGTCAATGCCTAATTTCTCTCAACAACATTACTGTTCTTTTCTTCCTTTTACATGATTTCAAGTTAAACCAACGTAATTTTCATGAAGAAGGAAATGCCCGACTCAACTCCCAATACTACATTTAAGTGTATATACATAGTTTAAGCACAAGCAATAAAATTATAGGTCAGATTGATAGCTTCTCTCATATATTTTTGTTTGCTTTGTTGGATTTTAAGACACACAGACACAGTACAGTTCATACAGTGACTTTCCAGCTCTACTGGTGGAGGAAGACCTCAATGCCCTTTTATGATTGTTTCAGACACCTGCGGGCACCTGAGTAGAACCAGGCACAGACCATCCTTAGGTAACACAGCTGAATAGCATCCTTTATATGAAAGAATCCACAGTCCCCACAGGGGTGAGGAGCGAGTGATTTATAGTCGATAATTCTAACCAATCAGCCAGAGGCCCCTTACTTAATAATTAAATGACCCAAACAGGAGTTAAACTGAACCCATACCAGTTAAGGTCACATGATTTAGAAGACTTTAAAACTTCCACTCAATATGTATAGACAGGCACAACTTACAGACTTAAGTAAGGTGGCAAAATGTTAAAAGGAAAAAGGCATTCAAATTTATCATTCCTTACACTATTACAGAAAACATTTTGGCTTCGTATTACATTGATTTTAGTCTTGTAAACTATAGGCCTTACTTTACAGACAAACAAATGACTAGGATCATAGTGCCACAGTTCTTAACATTAATATTTCATAAAGTAATTGGTATCCTTTGATAAAGTGGGAGAAAAAGAAATTCTGAAAATATATTCACATTTCACACTTATATTTTCTTTGGCCACTGAATTTTTTATGATATACTGGGTTTCAAAATGAACACTTTTGTATGATAGGAATATTCTATACATTTTAAGATGATTTGATGACCTATTTTTATCATTAACAGTGGGTAACCAAAGAAATTAACCTTTTATACATATCTATAGTTATAAGTTTAACCAAAAAGAAAGAAAGAAAAAAAAATGACCTAAAAGAACTAATAAGTGAACTTTTTAAACTTCAAATAAGAAACTTGGTGACATTTATTACTGACAGGGCAGTTAAAACATAAACCAAATAGTGATTTCAAGATTAAATTAAAAGTGAAAAGTGACTTGGTCATAACTCAATGAGTTTAAAAATATGACAATGTTGTGGTACAAAGTATATACATGTACATAAGAGGTTATAAATTTGGCTTAAGACTGTGTGAAATTTTAAATAAAAGATTAGCGAGGTATAAATGTAGAAATTCTTAAGAAGATGCTTTTATAAAACACAGTCATCCTAGTGCACCACTGTCCCATCCATTAACAAATTAATACAGTAAATAATCATGATGAAATATCCTAAATTTGGAAAATTGACCCTAAAGGTCAGAAATATTTTGAAATTGAGGTCAAGAACATTTTGAGGTTAAGGTCAAATTTAAAGCTATTACCCAGAGATCAGTTAGGTAACAGAATAAAGTCAAGATTTAAGATTCCAAAATGGCCATGTTAGGGCCAAGCTTTAGAATGTACATAAATGAGCATCAGCAAAATCATTATGCACCCATTATACCTACTGATTAATATTCGAGCCATAAAAAGCAAGTTAGAATTTTACATGCTTAACTTCCCTTACAAATAATTCAGAACAGGACAAAAACACTGTCTGAACAATGTTGTTTGGTAATGAACCAACAAGAAGTGTGAGAAATATTTCAGTGATTAAATAAACCGAGGAATGATTGATCAGAGGGTGAAAACAGCAGCTGAATCTACTGACAACTTCTGTATAGATGCTCCATAAATGCTATAGGGCAAAACATTGGAACTTTTATAACATCAATATGTCTCTCACACAGTCATAGAAAATACAGGAGGAAAATAACAAAACTACACCAGTCAGCTTAGTATAGAAAATTGCAAATATTTGAAGCCACCTGCTTTGCTAGATAATTAAGAGTAGGATGTTAGTTCCTACATGTTTCCTGACAGGAATTTATACAAGAAAACAACTTCAAAACAAGTATTTTGTCCTCCACTAATGGGTCATATGGTAATGCTGACTTTCACTAACAATTGTTGAGAAGTTGCCAATTACTTGTAAAGAACAGATTGGCTGGAAACTGCAAGAACCGAATAATGTCCAACCAGGGGGATTTAAAGCTATTCTTGGAAAAGGCACTGACTTAAATTGAGAAACAAGAGGGCCATGATGGCCCTGAGGTCGCTCACCTGTATATAGGCCCCCCCCCTCCCCTCCCCAACGTTGCAGGGCCAATTTAACCCAAGGGCTTTTATTTGCACAAACTTGGTAGACACCCATAAGAAGATGTTTCATGCTAAACATCTAAGCTCTAGCTCATTGGGCTTTTTAAAAGAAGATTTTTTTTAAGTTTTTACTATACACTTATAGTTAAAAACAATGACACCCCTAAGGCCGGGCCAGTTTTGACCCCAGGGCTTTTATCTAAACAAACTTTGTAGACACTTACTAGAAGATGTTTCATGCTTAATATCTAAACTCTAGCCATTTGGGTTTTTTCAAAGAAGATTTTAAGTTTTTGCTATACACATATAAAGAAAATCAATGACCCTCGGGGCGCAGGTCTTTTATTTGAACAAACTTTGTAGACACTCACTAAAAGATGTTTCATGCTTAATATCTTAACTCTAGCTATTTGGGTTTTTTCAAAGAAGATTTTTTAAGTTTTTGCTATACATATATAAGGAAAATCAATGACCCCCGGGGCTGTGCCAATTTTGACCCCAGGGCTTTTATTTGAACAAACTTGGTAGACACCTATTAGAACATGTTTGATGCTAAATATCTTAGCCATAGCTCTTTGAGTTCTTTAAAAGAAGATTTTTTAAGTTTTTACTATATGCATATAGGGAAAATCAATGACCCCCCGGGGCGGGGCCAATTTTGACCCCAGGGCTTTTATTTCAACAAACTTGGTAGACACTTATTAGAACTTGTTTCATGCTAAATATCTTAGCTCTAACTCTTTTGGTTCTTTAAAAGAAGATTTTTTAAGTTTTTACTATATGCATATAGGGAAAATCAATGACCCCCTGGGGCGGGGCCAATTTTGACCCCAGGGCTTTTATTTGAACAAACTTGGTAGACACCCATTAGAACATGTTTCATGCTAAATATCTTAGCTCTAGCTCTTTGGGTTCTTTAAAAGAAGATTTCTTAAGTTTTTACTATATGCATATAGGGAAAATCAATGACCCCCCGGGGCGGGGCCAATTTTGACCCCAGGGCTTTTATTTGAACAAACTTGGTAGACACTCACTAGAAGATGTTTCATGCCAAATATCTAAGCTCTAGCTCTTATGGTTTTTTAAAAGAAGATATTTAAAGTTTTTTCTTTCGGTTGCCATGGCAACCAGAGTTCTGCATGGAATTAAATTCTTTGAACAATTTTTAAAGGTGACCACCAAAGGAACATTCCTGTGAAGTTTGGATGAAATTGGCTTAGTGGTTTATGAGGAGATGTCATTTAAAGTAAAAGTTTACGGACGGACGCCGGACGGACGGACGCCGGACGAAAAGCGATCACAAAAGCTCACCCTGTCACTTTGTGACAGGTGAGCTAAAAAACTATGTAGGATTTTTCAGAAATTTGAGAAATCCTCAAATGAATTTGAAAGAATATGTTGAAACACTACCTTATAAAGACTTTTAAGTTCTATTTAAGAGTACAATTATATAATGGCTACCACATTGTACATTATACTATATTTGAATTTCATTAAGTCATAGACTACTGGGCAGTTTTAACTGAGCATTTATGACCATATATCTTGCCATTGTTTTTAAATGGTATTAAATATGTTTGGTTCACTGCATTGAATGTGAAAGTAGAAATAAACATTCTAAATATATGCAAGGAAGTTAGTTATACATAGTTGACATTCTTCCATCAACACAAACTTAACAGCTAATTATAAACTTGGAAAAACATAGTCAGAAATTACTAATCGTGGAAAACTGAACTGGCTATATTCAGTACATACAATAAATGAACATAACTCTTAATAAGGGAAGTTTCAGATAAAAAATCAGCACAAAATTTCCCTTTAAACTAATTATTAACAAGCTTCATTCTGAGCAAATCAATGGTTGTTTTGATATATGCCCTCTCAGGTGGTCAATTCTTGGAATTCTAAGGGAATGATGAATGGAAACTTGAGCCAGAAAAAAAAAAACGAACAAAAAAACCAGCAAAAACCAACAACAAAACAGCCACTATTGTCATCATTAGGGGTGTTCAAAGTTCATACACCTTTTTTTTTTATAAAGAAGTGAGGAATAAGGTGAGGAGTATCTGTGAATTAACAACTGGCTAACACTTTTTTTTTCTCCTGACAGATTTTTCCCCCCTCTGTAAATCATGGCAGTATATATAAAAGATACATTGGTGCATCTGGAATCAATAAATTCTCTTTACTAACTGTTTGCCCTGTCATTCCCTGATGCAAGTATTGATCCACCTTAGTAATACATACAATCCCGATTTCTATAACAGGAAGTGTGTTTTTTTTCTTCTTGTAAATAAAGATATTTAAAAAGCTAAGGCAGCATAAACACCACACCTAAATGAAGCCGCAGCTTTCGAATGGCCAGGGAGGATTTCATGGAATATAGTGAGACTATTGTGGATTTAAATGACTTTGTTTGTCCCTTTAAAATGCATTTTTAAGCATGAATTGTTGTTTTTGTGACCATGTAATATGATCATTGGCCAATTCGAAAACATGAAAATTAGATAGAATCACATGCTGGATAATTTTATTGATGTCCAAGGTCGCCATTGTTTTTTGGGTAAACACTTTGCCTTTTAAACAGCGAATGCTCGTGAAAAAACAAGTAATTTTACGGGGGGTACAAACTTTCCAAGCAATAGCAAAAAATCTACAAGGCCAAGCACCTATTTCTTTGTGATATTTTTGTTTAATGCCATAAGGGAGTTGCTAAAAAGCAGTGACAGAGTTTTTGTAGACCGCGTATATTTGCAGGTATTTTTTTGCCGGAGGGATGAAAAAATGTTGTTTTGGGTCTCGGACCACTATAGATTTTTGGCTTTTACGGAATGAATTGGAATTTTTTTTAACTGCCTGACTGTTGAACATGGGATGATTTCATTACAGATTTTGCAATGGTATGACATATATGTTCTTAACAAAATGTGTTTTTTCTTTTTTTCCAGGGGTGTGTAGTTTGGGATCAGATTTTATCAGACATATTGCCTTGTAGGAAACATTGACGGCAGAAACTTGAAATTTAGTGTGGAGTGCTACTTAAGGTAAAATGAAATTTTTCAATGCTTGTTTTTTTCTTATTAAACTTTGTGTAAATACTCCTAGAATACACACTGACTACAATGATGATGAAATTTCATAATAATATTAAACACAGTGTCAGAAAGTCAGCTTTAAAAAGGGGAGGTAACTCCAAATCCAGAAATTCTTTGTGAAATGTATTAAAGGTGCTGTGTCCCTGCTGTGTTGAATTACAGCCCTACTTATTCTAGGCGAATACAGCTTTAGAAGAATGCTATTATTTTCACTAATATAGAGCTATGGAAAGGTTAAATTATAGATGTTGTTTTTCCCCCCCCTGCTTTTTGTGACTTTAGATTTTTGGAAAAAGGCATGCACTTTTAATAAATATTTCAGCTGTATGTGTGAAACATGGCCCATCCGAAGTGTTTCGAGTGATGCCATAAATCATATTGTATGGAGGGTAAAATTTTTTGCTGGAACATCACTTTTTAAGGGCAAGTGGGATATATAATCTAGGTTTTCTGGTGAGATTGTGACCAATTATTTAAAGCTGAGCGAGCAAGCATCGACTAGTCCGTAAATTTTGGTTTTTTGCACTGTCACACTTGGTGAATTTCGATTCCCTAGGAGACCCCACATTGTTTGATGTCTATAATGCTGTGACAGGCCCCTGACAAATGCTTTGTCTCTTTGGGTTTTTTTTGACTTAAACATAAACCTATATGAAACATTTGTGCATGCCAAATAGATTTTCTAACTGTGTAGGAACTCGAAAAAAATAGCATATATTAGTGTCTGGGCAGGGAACCATAATAAATGATATATTTTGTGCCCCCCCCCCCCACAGTGTTTCACATGAAGCCAGTTTTATTTTCTTAAACTGGTATTGGCAATTTGTTGAATATTTCTTCCCATATCATATGACATAAGGAAATAATATTTGTGCAAATTTAGTTGTATAGATAGTATGGAACCCATTTTTTTTCCATACAACTCTTACCAAATTGGGCAATTCTTTTTCTTTCTTCTTCAAATCAATGCTACTAAAACAGCGTTGCGAGGGCCCTTTGAAAAAAGGGTAAACGGTAATAGTTTTCATCTAAAGCACATATAACAGAAAAAAGCAAACAATTCCTAGCAAATTAAATCATTTTTAATTTCTTGAAATATGCATAAATTTACAGAAAAAAGTCTGTATAAAGTTTCAGCAAATCAATTGTTAAAGTGCCGTCGCCTTAAAGGCCCAAAGCAACAAACCACACTAAAATGAAGCCGCAGCCTTTCGAATGGCCAGGGAGGAATTTCAATGGATTATTAGTGACTTGTTATTGTTGGATTTAAAATGCACTTGGTTGTCCTTTAAAATGCATTTTTTAGCCATGAAATTTTGTTTTTTGTGACCAATGTTAATAGATCATCTGGCAAATTCCGAAAACATTGATTAGAAAAATCAAACATTGCTGATTAAATTATTGAAAAATGTCCAAGGTTCGCCAATTGTTTGTAAACATTGCTTTTTAAAAAAACAGCAATGCTCGGTGAACACACAACCAAGTATTTTTACCAAGGGGGGTACAAAACTTTCAAGCAATAGCAAAAAATCTTGAACAAAGGCCAAGCAAAACGCCTATTTTTTCTTTGTGAATATTTGCATGCATAGGAGTTTTGCTAAAGCAGTCGACAGGAGTTTTCTTTTGTATTAGACGTATATTTGCAAGGTATTTTTTTTTGCCGGAGGGATGAATAATGGTTGTTTTGGGTCTCGGACCAACACTTATAGATTTTTGGCTTTTTTTAACGAATGAATTGGAAAAATTTTTTTAACTTGCGCTGACTGTTTGAACACTGGGATTGTTTTCATTACAGATTTGCAAATGGTATGGCAAAAACATATATGTTTCCCTTAACAAAAAATGTGTTTTTTTTTCTTTTTTCCCAGGGTGTGTAAGTTTTTGGGAAATCCAGAATTTATCAGACTCAATAATTGAAATTGTAGACATTTGACAGGCAAAAGAACTTGCCAAAATTTTAGTGTGGAAGTGCTACCGTAAAGCCAATCCTTTCCGAACAGAAAAAGGAAGTATAAAAAAAGACTTCCAATCTCAGTGTGTGTACTTGCAGTGATTCAATATTTCCCAGAAATATGAATAGGCTAAAACCTTTAAAAATAAAAATGAAGCTAAAACCAACATTTACATGTGAACACCTCATGATCCTTAAAGGTTGACCTTGTATTTAAGCCACAAAATGTTTTGGTGAGTCAAAAAGCCTTAGACTTAAGTCTTTCAAAGACCCCATTGCATCTTTAGGACATCGGAAAAAATAGTTTTGCAGCCTGTCATGGCTTGCGCTCATAGTAGCCAAGAAATTGGGGCACTTGCCTCTTTTAATGTTACTGTGAAATTGTTTCCTTGAAATGGTGCCATGTCACACCCGCCAAATTTTCCTTTAATCTGAATGACTATAAGTACTAAGAAGATTATAGTACTTAGATCAAAAACCTTTTCAATATTATAACTAATATAAAAAATAAATTTGGGCAATTCATACCCATTAAGGTACTTGTGAACCAGAAATTTTATTTACACAAATTGAATCAAAAAGTAGACAAAAACCTACCTTTTTTCTCAAACTGATACATATTTCGAAAGATTTGGCATGCTGTTTTTCCTGTCCACAAAAATTTAGATGTTTATTTTGGTTACAGGGACTGTTCTTTTCCCTTCCCTGAAGGTTAACTGGTTTTCCGTACTTTTCTTTGTTCTATTCCCTAAATTTTTCCTCCCCGTTTTCCCCCTTTCCCCGCCCTCTGGATGTTACACACATATTCCCATCCCTCTTCCTTTTGGTTCTGTTTCTTAATAGTTTGCTGCCACTTCCGTAACGCTGCGGCAAATCATCTTTTGAAAAGACAATGTGACTGTCTGAATTAACGCTACAACAGCAAACATATACGGCCCTTTAGTTTAATAAAATCTCAGTTTAAAAATTTTTCATATATATATATTTCTTCCGCGATCACCAGCAAGGATTCACAAGAAAGGGAAGGAAATTTGTTAATTCAACGCCTTTTGTAGATATTTTGAAATTTGTGGGGTGTTTCAAGGTGTTACTAAGTTTTTTTGTTTCATAAAACATGTTACAAACCTTTTAGGGACAGTGGCTTTTTTTTAAAAACAATAAGAAGAAGAATATATATGGGGCTTCTTGTGTATGAGCATAGAACTTTTGTTTGTTTTGTGAAGTTTCTCATTTTTTCACCATAAAAAAATGACAGACCTTGTTCCAGCTTAGGCAAATTTTGGACTCAGTCAACTTGTCTTGAAATTGACAATAATATGATACATATTCCTTGGGTCCAATTCTTTTTAGGACTTTTACAGTTTCACTGTTCCATAAACTAAAATAAAGTCATATTTTCGGAACTTTGTTGATATCCTCTTTCTTTAAACAGGAACATTTTAGGAAAATCTACGGTAAAAATGCATTGCATAATAAGATTTATTGATTATTAACTTTTTGTCACATGATTTTTTATTCAAACTGTTACGTAAAAATCAACAATTTACAAAACTGTGAACCCTTAATTACTGGTTTTAAATACAAAAAAAAACAATTCTTTATTTCAAGCCCTAAAAAACATTATGTAACAGTTCTGCATGAAAAAATAATTGGGCAATAATAATAAAACATTGACCATGTATAATGAATTTTATGATTAAGTTGCAAAATTGAAAATTTCAAAAATAAAACAAATGTTACAGGTAAAAACCAGATTTTGAATAAAGGCCCCAATCTAAAGGGAAAAACCATACAATATGCCCTTTTTACAAAGACAAGACTAGTGGGTCTTTAATATTTCTGGAGAATAACTCTGTTTGTTATCTTTTATCAATTGATGGGGTCTTTTGTGTCCTTTGTCAAGATTGGATGGTCCCTTTATTCAGAAGGTGATCATTAACACACGGGTTTGCCCCTGGTATGATCAAGATTTTTCCTCACTTTGCCTAAGTCCAAAAATATTCCCAGATTTTGTCTCCTGTGGGTCGTGTATGAAAACATGCTGTGAGAGACAGATTTGATAATATGCTTACATTATGAGGGCAATAATGCCTTCTGTTTTTCTAAGTTAAACAGACATAAAGAATTTTGGTCCATGGTAGCATTTTCATCTGAAAAAACAGTAATGTAAAATCTTGTTGTTTTTTATATACATGTAATATAAATATATTGTAACCGTTGAACTCGGCAGTTTATAACATACAATTTTATCAGTAATCCTGAAACATTTTGAAATATGTCTGAAGCTTTCAACTTCTGTATGTCTGAAATGGTTAAGTTTTTTTTTTATAAAGTTTATATAAATAAGCAGTTTAAAGCTTTTATCTAGGAATCTAACTTTCTATCAAAGACAGTACTTTATTCAAAATGAAAAAACCTTCAATTTCCTGTTAACAAATTTTACGAGTTAAACTTAAACAAATCAAAATTTAATTATTCAATGTTTATTAATTAATCATGAATTCAGATTTCAGCAAGCCTGCTTATATATAATAATCTATAGGTCTAACCCTACTTATTCTGATGAATTTCTTAAATTGACTTGTCCATTTCCCATTTTTGAAACTATTCGTTATCATTTTTGAGGATATCATCATTATTATGGCTGTGCAGGATGGCCTGGCTCTATACTGGTGGCAAAGTCTAATCATTTTCATTCCCAGACAGGTAAGGGCTAAATACTGCTAAATTTCTAAATTTCATATTCAATATATGAACTCTGGTCTAAGAAACTGACATAGTTTTCTGGCTGTTGATCTGTTTTTTTGTCAATTTTAACACAGTTTTGGTCGCATCTCTATGGTCCGTCTACATAATAAGCTTTCATGGTAAACAACCAGTAATTACAATATCAGTTTTTTCACTCAAAAGTGACCAACTACTAATCCCACATGATTTCTGACTCAGTGGCAAGAGACAAATGACCAGTAGACTCAGTGCTCGAGATCACACAGAAATTTCCTCTTGCCCAGATTAGTGACCCCTGGATCACAACTGATAAAAGTGTTAGCACTTTGTCAGGGTCTATCTCTGGTTTGAACATAAACATTGTATCACCAATATGTAGAATCAGGTGGCAAAATCAACTGTCCATATATTGCAGGTTGTCCCACAGCTTATATGGACAAGTGAAAATTTTCAAGAATTTATAATTATGAATATCATACAAACAAGTAAAAAGTATGTTTCAGATAAAACAAGCAAAAGTTAGTCAAAATCAGATTTTGCAAGCCCTGTTATAATATAGTAGTTACTTGTTGCTGGAGATAATCATGTAGTATTGGTTCAAATACCCGTATGGGAAATGCCCCATATATAATGCTACAAACACATGCTAAACCCTAAAATAAATGTTTTGAAAAAAACCCTTAAGGCAATAATTTTTCACATGTTAACATTGAATATCAATATTTTTACACTGTGTGTGCTTGCTGGCTACCTCAGGGCGGTCTGCTCATCACTGTGGTAAAGATACACTAACATTGTTACCACTGCATTGCAGAAAATTAAAAAAAAAAGGCTACCACTTACACATATAAATTTTTACACTGAAACACTAAAGGTTAAATTTCTTGATTTAAATCATCTAGAAAAATCTGTTCAACAGAGCAATATGGCCAGGGCTATATAAAACATTAAGATCTTCATCTATCTAACCTACTTTATAATGCATAGAGAAGTTTATGGGAATGTGACCTTACAGTGAACAGTTCAGATAATAATATAAACCCTTCACTACACATTTCAAGATATCCTCTTATATGTATGACCTAAATTACTTCTAGTTAACTTGAGATACTTACAAAAAAACAGCTCCTACTTTATGATCTTATCATAAGCATTTCCCTTTACATAACAGGGAGTTATTTATAAAACTGGTATTATGCGCTGTCATGGCATAGAATTTCAATCAAATTTGCATAGATTGAATTAAATATTTTCATAGTCAGTATTTTGTGAGGTATTTCATGGTTATGTCTTATTATTGTTTACCATGCTTATATGGCTGGACTGTAGCCAATTTCATTAAAAATACATAACCATTGATTTTTTACAATAAAAGACTTGTATATATATGTTTATGTTGACCTTCAGAGATGACCTTGAAGTACAAGTACATAGTTACTTGTATTTTTCCATGTTTTTCTACATGTGGCTTTATGTCAGGTAACATATTAACAGCAATTTAGAAATGTGATGACATTTGCTTTTTTAACAAAGACAAGAATAAGTGTAATGTTAATAAGTCTAAATAAAGCAGTACTTCTCGATTCATATAAAAATACAATTTTTTTTTATCCATTTAAGCTTAATGTGAAAAGGTTTTCTAGTTTATTAAATCAACTGTTGAGTCTGCTGTCTGGAACTAACCTGGCCTTGAGGTTTCAAAACTTTTCAGTTCAATCTCAAATCACAGGTTTTCATTGGTCAGTGTACATTCCGAGCTGGTGTCTGACCAATCAAATACTGGAGATCTGAGTTTAAGCTTAGCTTGGATATAAGTGAGAGCATGGTCTTGACCTAGTACAGCTCAACCGTACGATCCCTTGGCTGAGATGAAGAAATATTACACTAGGTCACAACTATCCACAAACTTTTCGATAGATGGTCATTTCTTCTTTCCTTTTTGGCCATCAAATTGGGAAATTTCAGAATAACTAAACAGGCAAATTTGCTAACAAAATCAGTCTTGGAAAACAAAACAAATGAACAAAAACTCTCAACAAACGAGTTTTGAATAATAATGGGACATTTTGGAAAAATATGAATTTTTGACAACTGGGAATGGAGTCCTATTAGTATTACTGTACCTTTCTTAAGGAAAACAAAACCATTGGTGATGTATTTATTACCTGAACCTCCAAATAAATGTTGATGTAATGAAAGTACATTTACTGCTTATCAGCAACTCGAAACTTAGACTTAAGAGAGACACAGACAGACAAAATTACTGAATATTTATAAATAATTCTGTCCCAAGGGCTGGTTTGAAACATTTACAAATTAAGTTTTATCTTGTTGTAAGGTTTCAACTCAATTTAGGTCACAATGTCACTGTTTAGGTAATGTTTGTTTTACCTTTGGGAGACTGGGTGGTAAAAGTGTTGACAATTTTTTGCTTTTTTTCTTTTTTCTCTCTCACATTTCAGAACTATTTTGTTATCAATCTGACAAGATGGAACTAAAAACACTTTAGCTCTGACAGACTTGTGGTTAAATAAATAAATATGGCTGACAATACACAAGTCTGCAGTTCTACAAACTTGTAAAGCCGAACATTTTTTTCTCTCATTCTTTTACTTGTTTTATAGTGTCTATTGAATCTTCTAACAAGACTGCATTTAAAATTGGAAAAAATTGGTAAACATTTCATGAGAGACAAATACAAATCATTTAACAAACTATAAAACCTATGTTGCATTATATAATAGTTATATAATTTATTATTCTTAAATACTTACTATTCCTTTCTGTTTTATCTGGCTGTTTCTGTTGTTTTGGAGGTTTACTTTCTGTCGACAGCTGTTGAGATCTGACAGCACTTCTTAACACTCGCTGTGTGGGCTCATCTTTTTTATTCTCGTCTTTTTTTAATTCACTATCACTTTTTGAATCATCATCATCTTTATCGTTCACTTCGTTATCCTGAGGTTTACTGCCACTATTCACATCACTATAATCCACTTCCATATCTACATTTTCATCACTATTTTTATCACTTTCCCGCTGATTTGTATTCATCACATATTTATTATCCCAATTACTAGTTACATCCGAATCTGTGCAATTTTGGACTGGTTGCAAATTTGTACTGGTGTTTGCAGGTACCTGCAAAACACCAGTCTCAGCACACTGGGAATCTGAATCCCTGTCCTGGTCTTGATACGGATTTATCACATAGGGTAAAGCAGACTTCGTCCCAAGCTTGAGCCTTTCATGAGTGTGTGTAGGAGTGGAAATGGCCTGTGACTTAGCAGGAATAATGATTTTTAAGGGTGGAACTTTTGGAGTACAGGGACGGGAATCTTTACTGAGACTTTCAGTTCGATTTGGTGAGCAAGGTACAAGAATATTTAATTTATCACTATCCTCATCTAAAGTTGAGGTCATTGGGCACAAACATGAATCTGCTGACTCAGCACTAGTCAATGTTGTAGATGATAATTCTGTCACCTTATTTGTAACACTTTCCGATTGGTCGACACTTTCATCACTTTGTTTTGGACAATTATCATCTGAATTACTAGTCACTACAGTGTTGTTACCAAACTGTTCAGCTCCTGAATTTGACAACTCAGACGGCTCATTTAATTCTGTACTTGATGTAACAGAGGAATGATTTACTCCACTATAACTGGGAGATTTTGCACTAGATGAACTAACAGAATTACATTCTTGTGCAAAGTCAGGAATTCCATTGTTTTTATGATAGTTTGTGGGAATGGAATCTGAAGTATCTATTTCTAAATCGGGTAATTCCATAGAATCTTCATTTTGAGACTCACTCCACTGTGAATTAGGTTTAAACGGAAAAGTTTCCATTTGTTTTAAAACAGATTTGCTCAAATTTGAATCACTAGTTGTTCCTACTGTAGAGTTATGATCATTTTGATCGACAACATCAGTATCTTTTTCTGGAAATACCTCTTTCACATCGTTTATTGCGTTACCATCGAGTCTTAACGCTGGAATCATTAAATTTGACTTTGTATCAAACCTTAATGTATCGTCTTCTGGTAATGATATTTTTAACTTGCTGCCTGAGAAGTTAGATATACTATCCAATCCCGGATTGTAAAGGTCACTATCAACACTTGAAGCAGGGCTATCAGATGGTGAAAACATTGGAGTATCTATATTAGAATCAACTGACATATTTGTTACACTATACGACTTGTATTGTGGCTCATTTGAGTCTCGAGATTTCTGATTTGTGTAACCAAAATTATCACGGTGAAATTTTAAACATAGTCTTGGGGATGACAGTTTGCCGTCGGGAGATTTTGGCATTGAGAGGCGACGGCTTCCTGATGATGATGAAAACGATTCACTCCTGTTATTCTGGTGCATATCTGTAAAATACAATATTTATTTATAAATTTGTTCATACAGTATGAAGAACAGTATCCTTTGGGAGTCAAAAATTTTGGTTGTTGTTGGTAATGCTAAAGAGATGTTAAATTTATTGTGCAGTCTTGCTTTGAGAAGAAATGATACTGTTGTTGTAAATACTTTATTGGTCTATAGAAGGTTGCTCTACAGAGGTTGCACTGTAATTATAACAAAAGAGGTTCAGGGTAGATTCAAACTTTATAGAGGACAGGAGCCCAAATATTCATGGATTTCATATAACTTTAATCACAAAAGGACACCTTTGCTGGCCAGTAACATATGAGGCACCTGATAACACATCAAGTATAAAAATTTATGATAATTTTAACAATGTTAATGAACTTTACACAAAATGCTGTCCTTTTCTCATTTTTTCAAATTAAGTGAAACATTATGTGAAGTCACATTACAGATTAACAACTATAGATGATAATACATTCAAAATGGGTTTTGCCTCTTTTACTCATACCTATTAAATTCCATTAGATCATTATCAATATAAAGGTGAATAAGTTATTTAAGGCTTCATCATAAGGTTTTATAAAAGAAAGCTGCACGAGTCTCCTACAAATAACCTCTAAATCAGAACACATATATCTCATATAATTAGAAAAGACAAAACCTCGGTTTCTAGCTTTTCATTTCTTTGAAATCCAGTCTGTGATTTCAGAAAAGTACAGACTTAATCACTGAATACACAGACATATCACTGAGTGCTAGCTTCCAGCACACCACATGTGACATTTTCTTATGTTTGGGTATATCAGATCATACAGAAATGAAAATTAACCTTCTAAATCTAAACTCTTGTCATCATCTTTCAGTGAAATGATACTGTCTGGGGACATTGGTGACCGAATGTCTTCTATACTAGATGTATCGCTCCCTGAGCAGATTGTTTCTTTCTTCAGAATTTTCACCATGTCAGGAGACGGTGCCACATCGAGCGGTGTTTTCCCCTTCGCATTCTGTTGGAGAGGGTTAGCGCCGTGTTTCAATAGTAGTTCTACCAACTGAAAGACATAAAGTAATCAAATATTACACATATGTCATTTTATCAAATCCTTTGTGTTACAGAAGAGATATAATTCCACTGGTCAAGGTAATCTATTATTTTACTAATTCTTTAGATCAACCTTCAACTATATGCTCTACAAAGTTTGGTACTCAATTAATAATTTTTTTAACTTAAATGGATTAAACTCAAATAAAAGTTCAACAATTTGCAGATCTTGATACAATCATGATTAGCTTCATGTTTTCTTTTTTAAAACCCTTAACCTGTTGAATTTGTGCAATGGGATTTGCCTTACTTGAGTTTGAACCAGTCCATTTGACTTGTTTGGTTTAATGGCACACAAACAAAATTTAGGACATACAAGGCACCAGTCCATTTGAAGATGAAAGAATTTAGCCATCAAAATACAAATACATGTAATGAGCTACCAACAGTATACAAACTGGTAAGATTGCAGACTGGCCTGGTTCTATACTGGCGGCAAAGGCTAGCCAGCCGCTAATCATATTTTCGGTTCCAGCAGGATATAGAATGTAAAGGTTTCTAGCTATAGAATACTGTACCATACAAACAGTTCAAACCATTATGACTCAATCAATATCCTATTATAGGTTTATTGATCTATCAACAATAGGCCACAAATATACTAGATAATTATATTGACAAACAAGTCCACCATTACATGATTTGTGTATGTTAGTTGTAAATTGGAGATAATGTGTTTTGACAAGTTGAAATAGTTCAATGATCTTGTATTGAGTACAGGTTTCTTTTTGTGACAGAACTTCATATGTCAAATGAGAAGAATTTTTTTCAAAAGCATACAAGTATTCAATATAAATTTCAATTCTTTTCCTGGAAAGACTTTCAATTCTTTTCGAGGAAAGACTTCAGGAAATTACTTTATACACTTTATATATTTTAGTACCCACTTTTTAGCAGTATCTTCTAAGAACTTGGTTTAAATTGTTAATTTTCATGCAAGCCACCTTCATACAGGTTATGAATAACTGACATGTCAAATATTACATTATTCAAGTCTTAAATGCCAAAACATAGGTGCAGTATTTCAAACTTGGCAAATTTATGTAAAATTATACCATTCTTTTAATGATAAGAATTACAGGAATAGACGAACTAGTCTAACCCCTCAACTTGACATTATAATAATGTACAATAAACAATGGTTAATCACAATTAATATGCACTGATTGTTCATTACTAATTTATGACTAAGTATTGAAATGTCAATACACAAGTGATTGATCTTTGCACCATTTCTCATACAGTCATGTCTGTGTGATAGATTTTCTCTATGAGAATTTAATTAAGATCATTATTTATTTAAAGCTTAATTGTGTAAGATAGTTGAATGACTCCTGTGTCTGCTAGCTGTGGCTGACAGGTACTGGTGGTGTTATATGAGGAAACATTGTAGTTATCCTAATAGGGCTTGAACCTACGATCCATGGGTTGGGAGACAGAAACATTAACCACTACTCCCCGGAAGTAAGATAAGGTTCAAGACAAAGAGTTTATAGCATATTCAAATGAGTTGGCCAGTTAAAGTGGCCTTCACTTTTTATTTTCAGTTGGATAAATAATTCTGTGTTGTTTCAAACTAAGTATTTCAGTAATTGTATCTGGGAAAAGTGCATGATATCACTGTTAAGCCTTTTTTAAGACAGTGTCCCCGAGAGCTATTTATAACACTTCAGTGTCATTCCTGTCTAAATACAGAAGATCTCCGTTTAACTAATTTAAATAGAGAAAGCGGACGGGTAGATTCTAAGGGTTTCCTTATTGTTTATGTATTTTATCGCTACAGATTTCATTTTCCACCTTAATTCTTTTGGTTTGAAAATTATCTGAAATGATTTATCTGTGTGTTTGTTTGTTTCATTTTACGCCTTTTCCCAACAGTATTTCAGTCATATAGGCTGGTAGTTTCCTAACCATCGTTCCTGAAGTGTTACACCAGTACTAAACTTCCTTCCTCCGTGCTAAACTACCAAAGCATCTCCTGGGGATTGAACCCACGCCAGAGAGGTAACTGGATTAGAAGTCATCGACTCTAACCCCTCGACCATGGAGGCCGTACAAAGAAATAATTTATCTAAATATAACATATTCAACCTTTAGAAAAGCTGAAGGACGCTTAGACACTAATACATGTACAGACTGATGTAACTAAAAAAAGGCAGAAATTCTAGAAGGAAATACGAAATAAACATAAACTGAGCATAAATTCAGAGACTGAACTGAAACTTTGCCAGTCATAAACTATATTTGGACATAAATCACTCGACACTCGGATTATTTTACAGGTGGGGGAATATGATAAATCTGTGCCTTATTATATCAACTTTAGATAAAAATTGGTATTTTATTATCTCCAACTATGATAAATTATTTCGCTTAACAGGATAAATCATCTATTTTCTTAATTTACATCAAACTAAAAATGTATTTTGTTTAAAAAAAAAAAACGCCGTCAACAGTGTCATAACGAACATTAACTAGGTCAATTATGGTACACGAGTTTCCTGCAGAATTCAATACAAGTACCATTCATCATAACACCACAATCAATACAGTGTCTCAAATTATTACAAGGAGAGCCAAATCATTGAGGAAAGAAAATCTCCAGTTTCCTAGAGAAATTTGTCGGCTTCATTAATATATTTTTTTTTTGAAACTTAAAGTGAACTGACTGAAGTACTGAAACACTGGGTGCTCCTGTGTTGATTATTTCAGGAACAAACTGGTAACCAGTCATGATCTAGCAACTTAGCTTTATGTATGAATTACAATAATGTTCCATAAGGGCAGATGGTCCATATTGAATATTGTTTTCTTAGAACCCATCCTTAATACCTTAATGATTGTGATGATATAAAAAAAAGGAAAAGAAATATCTGATAACAATCAAACAATGGAGGTCAGATTAGAAATTTGTTTTATTCTAGCGGTCTGTTCTTTACAACTGGCTCCTTAGTACCAAAAACAAGTATAACTATCATAGAATGTATTATGTAGTAACTCAAGACCTTTATGCTGACAATGTGCTCCACTTTTCACCCTGCTTTAACAAGACAGAGAATGGGGCATAACTTTGCAAAACATAATTTTTGGATTATCTGCCCTTTTGAAATGGCATCCTGATATGACAATAAACATGTATACCAAGTTTGAAGTGAGTAACTTTTATAGATCCTGAGAAAATGGACCTTAAAGAAAAGGTTAGTAGACACGCCTGGGTCAAGGCAATAGCTCCACTTTTTATCTTAGAAAAGTGGACCTAATAATGTCAAGCATTTTACTTTTTAATTTTTTTTTCTTAGAAAAGTGGAGCTAAAAATGTCAAGCATTTTACTTCTTAGAAAAGTGGAGCTAATAATGTCAAGCATTTTACTTTTTAGCTTTATGATTGCAATGTTGAGTGTTAAACTGTTTCATGTATCTACAAATTCTCAGAACGGCTAAGATGCTGGTACAATTGAATTACTAATGGTCTGACAAATACAAAATCACATATCATGTGGGACCTGCATTTCATTATCAATCAGGACCAAAATTGAATCAATACATTTGGAAGCCTTCTCCTTTTTTTCCCATTACTGTTAAACGTAACTATATACTGGTAATAAGGTAACATGTCAAAGTTTTTTCTGAATATTTTCAGTATTCAGTGAGAATAAAATAAGACCGTAAGACACTCGGAGATCTCTGTATATAGAAACAAACTGACATAAACATATTGACATTTCACCAGGAGCTCCAATGTTGACATAAATATCAAATAAATAATTTGCAAACACAACTTGAGAACATGCTTTCTTTATCCCACAGGCTATTTTTCCAATGCTAATTAAATCTATCAGTATGCAATGTATAAATTATATGTATATACAGAGCTATGCACTTATTTTCAGTCTGAAAATAACTTAGTTTCCAAACAAATCTGCAGGGAACTAAAGATTCAGGAAATTAATACAACAAAAGCATATGACTGAGTGATTTTGTGAGCTATGTTGAGTTTGAGTTACATGTAAAAAGGTTAATTAGTCAGGAAAGACACCAAATTCTCATTCCCAGCAGAAGCATTGGTTAAATGTAGTGAGATTAGAACCTTCAGAGGGTGTGGTTCCAGGGATTCGATTGTAGTCAGTGACCTCAACTGCTTAGGAAGAAAGCTTCAAGACTGATCACAAATTTCTGATTTTAAACTGCCACCAATATAATAAAGGAAATCAGTTAAAGTTGCTAGTGGCAAATGATTCTACCAATGGTAGCTGAGTAGACCAAAATCAGCCAGCACATCTGTGCCATCTGATCATGGTCTGCATTGTTCACTGATCAACTAGTAATATTTTTTTTGAATTTCTGGGAAATTCCCCAATAACGATAAATGGTTGTGTCCAGATTAAAATACAGACAAGTCCATTTAAGATATTTAGTATAGTAAGGGTTGAATATCTACCTTTCTATGGCCATTTATCGAAGCATCATGTAGTGGTGTATCATTTTCTAGTCCCTGTACATTCACATTGGCCCCAGCTTTTAGTAACTGTTTTGCAATAGAGAACCAACCTCGGTTACTGGCCTCATGTAATGGAGTCCAACCTGTAATTTATTAAAATCATATATAAATGAAAGTCATCGCATACATCAATTTCATTACAAATCTTACATTTATATTTTATCTTTTCAACTTCTGTTTTTTCACCAGGAAATACAAAAAGTCATGTAATGTAAACATATTAATATGATTGTATGACCAACTATTGGACTATATCAAAAACAACATAATACTCACTCCTTAGTATTGACCAGTTTTTGTTTTCTAAATTATAACCCACTCCCCTTTCCCCACAAATTAAAGAGTACATGTTTACCAACTATCATGTTCAGGATGTGGCTGTTGGTATAAAATGTTACAAAAAAACCCAACAAAAACAAACTTTTTTTTCATCATTAGCTAAATGTGACAGCGTAAAATGAAATATATAATTGCATTTACATTATTTTTTTTATGTGTGTCATTAAATCTCCATTCATCAGGATATGAAGACACAGATGGATTGTTCCTTTATTTTGTATAAACTATAATAAACTTAGTTATATACTCGAGGCTTTGTTCTTTCCTTAGCCAAAGAAAAACCTAACATAATTAAAAGCAGTACAAGATATTGTGTGTAAAAGGCACTATAAAATATATTTATGAGTATTCCTTCATTTATATGGCATGTTATATGGTAGATGATACGATATAAAATAAGGACATTATTGTCTTTTATGGAAATTCTTAGCAGGCTAATCTTCCAGAATAAAGTTAATGTCAACATTTTATGAAAACATTGTTTCATTCCCATATTTACAGTTTTTTTTTAAAGCTAGGCTTGTACCATGCCAAGGGGTTGGTCTAACACCATGACCACAAGATAAAAGATAGAACCTGTGTCGGTTTTAACTCCCTAATTATACTGCTGAATTTGCAAAACAGGCTTGCCCTGCTTTGAATTTGAAACAGTTCATGAATAGTTGCTCAAATTCGATACTTGAAAATATTGACAATTGCCACACAGTCTCATTGAAAATATAAAATAAACATGTTTTGACTTTAACCAAAGTAGATATGCTATATGTTTTAAACTGTACACACTGTAGGTGGACACAGCATGAATATATAGTGACGTTTTTTTTGTTTTTTTTTTTAAAGAAAAGACCAACTTTAATTGACATGTAATAGAGAATGTTTCACATGCATAATTTGTACTTTCTTTTATCCAAAAATTAGACATGTTCAAAGAGAATTTTATACATTTCAATAAATATCTGCAATTAAATAATTTTAGATTTATAAAAATTCAACTGAGAAGCCAATGAAATAGTCTGGTCAGATGGTGTCTTGTCAGACACATGGATGCACAGAATGGCCTAGCTCTATAATAGTGGCATATGTATGTTATTATTGATGATAATATATCGTTAGCCTGCTGGCGGCAACTGATTCTACCCATGCAAACAGTGCAGACCAAGACCGGCTGGCACGTCCATGCCGTCTGACTGTGGTCTGCACTGTTTGCTATTGTCAGTCAGTAGATGATTTGAACGTGATAGATGGTTTTGTCCACAGTAAAAGATGACCATTTAAAACTATTTTAGCATGGCAATAAGGTTATTAACATAAGAGAATTAATAACAAAACGACTTGGGATATTTTAAAACTGTCCTTCGTTGAAACGATTATCGATAATGCTATTTAGAACCTATTATAATACTTTTTTCATAACCTTTCAATATTGTACTTAGTGTTCCATTCAACTGAGCAAACATAGCACAAAAAATACACACTAATTAACATTATAAATGACTTGAAAAAAACTTCAAACACTGTGTAAACATTAACCCTAGCTTTACTTGGCTTTTTTATATTGTAATTTTAACTGGGACACAGTACATTAACCGCACAGCACTTGGTAAAAATATAAATTTAGAAATGTCATCATCTGTGAAGAAGTAGATGATATAACCACATGAGATCGCATTTCCTTTAATGCAACACAATAACAAGAGAGAAAAACTTCACAAATGTTAATGTCTCTGATTTCAAAATCTATGTACATGGTACAATATTTATATTTTCCAAACGCTTTTTACTGTTAATCTCCTAGATCCATAAGTGACACGCCTTTGCCACCGGTATAGAACCAAGCCAGCCTGCACATCAATACATTATGGACCTACACGTTTGAACCCAAAATGAGGCAACATTTTCTGTTTTTTGTTGATGTTTTTGTTGATGTTTTTGTTGTTGTTTTTTATACTCTCGGAACATTAAATTTTATCACTCCTATAGCTTGATTGTAAGGACATAACCATTTTAGAGTGAGTTTTCTGGGACAGACCAGTACTGGGTGTTGTATAAGGAAACATAGACCACAATCCTTCAGTCGAGTCCAGGCAGACAGATGTATCTCAATAAGCAACTAAAGTAGATACTGGCTTCTACAGACTTATCTTGAAACCTTATTTGTTTCATTTACAGTCAGAATATATATGTATAAAACAGATGTATAAATATTTGAACAGAACTTGTTTGTTAAAAGGACACAGGAAAATAAATATATACACTTTATATAATTGCTCTTTATAAATCTTACAACCAAAAGTGATTTACGCTTAAATTGTTTTCCAATAAAATTATACATGATCTATCTATGTCAGGTCAAGCAAATACATTAATTTTATATCTGGATATACATCAGCAAACTTTTACGATATATAAAGCACATTGGTATGAAGCCAGGACAGCTTGCACATATATGCAGTCTGACCTGGCTTTATTCTATAGGCTATTTTGAAAGCAAAATTTCCCTTTAACAACCAAAGCTAATTCAAAGCCCGTCAAAACAGCCAGAAGTTTAATTACTGTTGACCTATATTCACCAGTAAATACCGAGAATAGATTATATCTTAATTAACAACTACCACAGTTCCCCAGCACTAACAATGGCAACAGCTTGATTGTATAACAGCCTAGGAATGTAACTATCTATAATGTTAAAAAAGCTGCAACATACTCTATATTTTTCTTTTTATTCAAACCAGCTAAATCTAGTTTACAAGAGGCCACATTAAAAGTCTGACTGTTTTCTGACATAGTGAACAGATTTTTTTTATACCCCCCCCCCATACAAATCTTTAGGATCTCTTCAGAAACAAGTTTTCACTAGATACAGCAAATAATGTCTCTGTGACAGTAACAATTAAAAAATCAGTCATTTCAAGCAAACATCCTTATTTTCACCTAATTTGGCCTAAACTCGCAGTCAACTAATGTCAAACTAACCTGGGGATAAAAGGAACACATAATATTTAACAGTCGTAAAAACTGCTCTCAAATTAAACATGCACATCCCGGCATACTTTATTATAACCTCTCCAGTATACATCCTATTTCAGCTTATTCATTTCCCTTTAACTTGAACAAAATTTCTACATTTAAGACAACCATGTGAAATGAGATCAACCTGATAGGAAAGCTTAAAATAAAAGCAAAGCAATGAAATAAGACCTGCAGTGAAGTTTGGGATTAGATTTCATTGAAAAAGTCTTTTAAACTAGAGAAATCTCTGCCAACCACCACCTGTAGAGCTAGGCTTGCACGCCCACCTGAGCAAATTGCGAAAGCTTAATGCAGTTGGTTAAGTATTATGGTGCTAAAATTCCTTACAGTTACAAAGTACTATTCTAATTATAATGCAGAACAATGTTATTATGCAAATTCAGCAAGATTAAAGGATGGCGAGTTTGTATTTAGCTAGCAGGAACTTAATATCCCCCTCCCTCAAAATCAGAGGAAATATAGCTTGACCCTTGTCAATCCACCAGGTTTCATCCGCCCCCCTGTCCTGCTTTTCATCTTTATACTGACAAAGCAACAGAATATGAAGTGAAGGCACCCATGTTTCAAGGACATACATGTATTTCTAATTTTTACAGTATTTACAGTGTTTTTGTCATGTTTCTGTTGGCAATCGCCCATTCAAGCCTAGATTTTGAACCCATTTTCTACATGCTGTTTACATAAGCAAAACATGCCTGTCAAAAGATAACATATATTTGATGTAGTGCTAAAATTTTACTTGAAAAGAAATATATTGATCTTTCACTTTCAAGGCTTTACTTCTTTTATCAGCAAGGGTTTGTAAGATAGTTTCTAAAAGAACTGTAAACTTCAAATAACTTATTTTTGTGCCTGTTTTGCCCCAATTCAATAAACAATAAGCAATGGCCTAGACCTATTTCCTTCTTGTGCAGGTAGATTTAATTCATACACAAAGCATTACACAGAGCTTATCAATCAAGTAACCCATATGACACCATAAATAAGTTGGCAGCTTACAAGATTTGGTTCAACAAAAACTTATATAAAATGATCAGAATTTCGTTTCATAAGCTTACCAGCAAAATCTGCGACATTAACATCAGCGCCAGCTTTGATCAGTTTCTTCAGGAGCTTGATGTCACCTTTGATGGCCGCTATATGTATGGGCATCTCCCCACGCTCATTACGCTTGAACACTTTCTTGTCGAGCTGTGTTTTCTTTATCTGTAGCAAAGGAGTTGGCGACGGCGGCCTGACACTGTTATCTGAAAATATTAATAAATAAATTATTACAGGAATCATTACATAACGTTTTTAACATAACCTTTATAATTATAAAGATTTAGTTTATAAATAGTATAT
The DNA here is from genome assembly GCF_026571515.1 of Ruditapes philippinarum. Lineage (NCBI taxonomy): Eukaryota > Metazoa > Mollusca > Bivalvia > Venerida > Veneridae > Ruditapes > Ruditapes philippinarum. The sequence continues at coordinate 55,071 of NW_026859327.1, forward strand.
GTGTTTATAGCAGACACTGTCAATTACAGAAAAAGTACCTATTTACAAAACTTTTGATATTAATAAAGGTTTAGATAATTTGTTTGACTTTCTCCAGACAGACTAAAAGGTAATTCAATTGGGAAAATTGATAAAGTTTTGAATTAAGAACATGCAGGGAGCCAAAGTGTCAACCATCAAAAAGTAAAAGTCAACCATCAGGGAGTCAAGTTAACAATTAGGGAGCCAAATTTAATCATCAGAGGTAAAAAATCAACCATAAGGAAGCCAGTCAACCATCATAGAGTCTAAGTAATCTACTTCCGTGCCAACGCAAATCATCAAAGAGCCAATGTTAAAAGTTCCCCATCAGGAAGTCAAAGGCAACCATTACGGAGTCAATGTCATCCATCTTGGAGTAAAATTAACCATCTGAAAACCAATTTGATCCACCAAGAAGCCAAAATCAAACACAAGGGAGCTAAGTCAACCATCTAGAAAATGCAAGGTCAAAGGTGCAGTTCTAAAATACTGATTATTTGAAAATAGGAGCTATTTTATACCAATGTTCTTGTCTGGCAAAATTTTGTTTAAAACTTCTCAAGGCTGAACATATATTATAATAAAACTTTGTCTTTCACTGTTTAAACATTCATGAATACGTACTGCCAAGTAAAGAACAGATGCATGTATTTCTCTACTCATGTTTATATTCTAGCACCTAAAAGATTCCATTTATCTGTCTTAAGACCTAATGCTCACTGACAGTTCAGAAGCAGTTTCAAAATGCCTTTTAAACTTTAGACAGTGAATCCATTCAATTACACATAAATATTTAAAATCAGCCAGTGCAAACACAATTATTTCCCAGAAAATCTGACCTCAATAGTTTCCCAAAAGCAAGAAAGAAAGTAAAATAGTGAAAGAAAGAAAAAGAAACAAGGTGCCAAAATAAAAATTTACAGCCTTCAAAGTTCTGGCTTCAAATTCAAGGAAATTCTAAAACTGTTCTACAGGAATCTGAAGAGCTAAATGAGAAATCTTAAATTACAGCCAAGGAAGGAGTTTTTTTGTGGTTTTTTCTTTATAAAATTGTGAGATGTGAACTTTCACAAGGCTCGACATTGGTACACTATTTTGAAATCCTAGGCATGTGTTCTTTACCATGCCAAATACTGCCGATGGACTTGCCAAACTTTCAATCTGGACACAACCATTCCATCAATTTTTTGGAAAATTCTAAAATATTTTACGAACTAAATTAGTCAATGGTGCAGACCATGCTCCGATGGCATGGATGTGGTGTCTGATTTTGGTCTCCACTGTTTGCAGGGTATATTTTGTTGCAGACAGCTGGCTACAGTTTAATAAGGGATTTAACAGTAAACAATGTATGGTTGAATTACATAATATCTCAATTAGTTGACTATCCATAACCAAATAGAGAAATCGATATAATAACTCTCATAATCAAGACTCTTAGTTCATATCTGCAACTTCCTGAAATATATCAGATTGACACACTTGTTACTATAAAAACCCTTGTTATATAATGAATAATCAACCCTGTAAGACCAGTTACAAAAACAAAAGGTGAATAAATAGAACATTGATCAGCCTACATGTTTATGCAGTTTGACAAGGATTAAATTGTTCATAGTCAATGATGAAATCCCTATAAAATTCAATGTTTCTATTTTTGAAATTGGTATTCAATATAAAACAGATTAACCTACCAACCTACCTAGTCTTAACCTAGCCTACTACCATTACCTGCCTAAACTGAGGGAAATTTTTTAGCCTGCCTAAACTGACGGGAAATCTTTAGCCTGTCTAAACTGAGGAAAATTTTTACCCTGCCTGAACTGAGGGGAAATTTTTTAGCCTGTCTAAACTGAGGAAAATTTTTACCCTGCCTGAACTGAGGGGTAATTTTTTAGCCTGTCTATACTGAGGGAAATTTTTAGCCTGCCTGAACTGAGGGAAATTTTTAGCCTGCCTGAACTGAGGGAAATTTTTAGCCTGTCTAAACTATGTATGGGGAAATTTATAGCCTGTCTAAACTAAGGGAAATTTTCAGCTTGCCTGAACTGACGGGAAATTTTAGCCTGTCTTAACTGAGGGAAATTTTTTAGCCTGCCTTAACTGATAGGAACCAAAGATAATTTTAAGGCTGGCCAACTTGAAGCTATATGACAGTAGTTTAACATATTTTCCCATAAATCTTTATGATGACCTTTCCCTCTGTTTTTCTATCAGTACTTGCTATATTATCACTAAATGTCAGTATGTCAGCTAATATTATCTTTTCTCACAATATTGTCGCTAATTACACCATTATATCTTCTAAACCATGTATAACTAATATATATATATATGTGTATGTATGCTATTAATTGCCAACAACTAGCTTATCGATTAGTTATATAAGCATATTTCACAACTACATTTTTTTTAAAGTCAAGTATATTTCATCCGCTGTATTTACAGGCCTTTTTCACACAAAAAGTACCTAGCCCAGTTTGTGAAATTCTGCATGGTAAAATTGCCTTATTGAAAAAATATCGGGTACCAGATTCAAACTCTTTTTGTATTGTATTTCTAACTGTATTTTAAATTATACAACATTGTTTATTTCAAACAACACAAATATCAACCCATGCATGACATATAAACAATAAAATTTGAAAATAAAATGTGAGGAAACATCTGTCTGTTATTACAACAGAATTACCAGAAATTTCATTTTATTTGGGCCTTTTTCTAAAGATCGCGGACAAAATAAGCACACTGGGAAGAGGCATAATTTTTCTATACTTGACTTATTTTTCAAAACAAACTTTCACTTTTGCACAACTGCACATGAAATGATATTGAAAGTGTTACTAAAACAAAGCAATTTAGTGGTCTCTAAATTTAAAGTTGGACCCCTTTTTATAGTGACAGGTTTTTTATTTATGGCTTTTATACAGAGGTGGTTTTTGCTTCTTTAGTTTCCCCGCAAAAAACTATGTACAATCGCTGCACATAACTTTCCAAATTTGTTATCCATAAAAACTTTCATATAATGAACAGTATAATGTTATTACATTTTTTTCATCTACTCTAATTTGATAACCTTTATTTAGCAGCTGTGACTTGTTATGATACTTACTACCTAGAGGTCATATCTAAACTTATTGTCACGATTATCCATATCTATTTATGCAGAAAGTAGCTGGGTAATATTACATTTGTCATTTTTTTTGTTGGGTTTCAAGTTGCACTAACACAGTATAGGTCATATGGCAACTTTCCAGCTATAAATAATGGAGGAAGACCTCCTGTGCCATTCTAGGCATTATCTAAGGCACAGGCTGGCACCTGTGTAAAACCACAGAAAAGAAGCTGTAAGTTAGCTGGATACCTTCCTCCGAAGTCCCTTGTGGGATTTGAAACCACCTCTAGGGAGGGCCAAGTGGTTTGAAGTCGGAAACTTTAACCACACTGCCACAGACACCCCTTTCTCTGTGATTTAATAATTAAGAATTTTTCTACTTTATATTTTTGGGGGAAGAATGTTAAGTGCTACCATTATTTGTAATGTGTAGATAATCTATAACACCAAATAGTAAATTATATAAATCAAACATTTCTTGACACGAGAACGAAATTATAAGTTTCATACTCAATGTTTTATTTATAACAATAATAATGATTTATACATACACGTAGGAAGAAACCCCAAGTCATAATAACATTCATTAATTTTTAAAACAGGCAGTCATTAAAGCACTTTATGAGCCATTAAATGGGGGAAATGAGAATGATATATCCCCATAAATATCTTCCTTAACAAATCTGAACATTAAACTAGTAGTGTGGGAATTGATTTGATCATGTCAAGCCAGCCTGCACAATGTGCAGTCTGAGTTAACTAACTTATGTACTTCTGTTTGACCAAACTTTATACTGTTGGCTGCACATTCGTAGAGTCCGACAAGACTTTTATACTATTGGCTGCACATTTGTACAATCTGACCAGACTTTATACTATTGGCTGCACATTTGTACAGTCTGACCAGACTTTATACTATTGGCTGCACATTGGTACAGTCTGACCTGACCTTATACTATTGGCTGCACATTTGTACAATCTGACTAGACTTTATACTATTGGCTGCACATTGGTACAGTCTGACCTGACCTTATACTATTGGCTGCAAATGGATACAATCTGATCAGACTTTATACTATTGGCTGCAAATGTGTACAGTCTGACCAGACTTTATACTACTTTTGCTTAATGTAAGCCTTTAATATTGGAACCTCATACATTTACAATAGACTCAAAACAGGAAAAGTCCATTAAACAAGTTTAGCAGGGGGATAAGGTTAAGACACTTGGCAGCCTTTTATATTAGGACTTGATGACTTCTTGAAAACTTTCATGTATCATTATCTAGTCAGAAAAATTCCATATTATCTGGCAACATGTCATTTTTATCATTAGCATAACTCTGCTGAACTGATAAAAGCTAAGACACTGAAGGATTTTTGACATTGTTAGAATTTAATAAGAACATTTTAAGTGCTTTTCTTAAATTTTTATCTAGACAAAATATTGAAAATTGGCATCAACATTTTTTTTAAACCGAACTTTTTTCAATTTCTAGTTTAATTTCTGCTTTTACATCAGTCTCACAATCCCAAGTCTGACCTCAAAACAAATAGGAAAAAAAAATTTCTTCTCTTCAAATTACTGTTCTTCTCACTGATAAGGACTTATTCAGCACAAATTGCAAGTAATTTCTTGTCAATGCAAGTTTTTTAGACCAATAAGTAGGAAATTCCCCCCTTATAAATGCAAATATCTCTAAATAGAATTTGTCTAACTTCGACTTTATTTTTCTGATGCAATTTCCAATGTTTGATTCTCCTACTTTTTCACCTAGTTCAATAAAAATAGATTCTAGCTCTAAGTCCGCAATTGATTTTTCTAATGGGATTTGCCTTAAAGTGGTCAACCTCAGTTAATCCATGGTTTTGTAGTAGGATTAAATCTTAAAATTAATCCTGATATTTTTAAACCTGAAAGAGCTTAGGGACTGAGGTCAATGTATATGTAATACCAGGCATTTCAATTTAACAAGATTTGATCAGTGAGACTGGTACATAGAGGAAAATCTGGAGAAAAAAATAATGCTTTGGAATGATTAACAAAATCCTGCCTAAGGGTCAGGCTATACTTAACCCTTTCCACTCTGAATTTGTGTAATGAATTTGCCCTTCTGTAATTTTGGAGTAGCCCATTCCAAGTTTAAGGGATTTCAGTATAAAATACATAAATTACTTGAAAAACCTGAAGCTGGCCAGGCAACAGTATAGAACCTGCTCAGACTGCACTGGCCTGGTGCTGTACTAGTTTCAAAGGCTAATCACTTCCAGTTTCAACAAGTAATGACTTAATTACATAGTCATCTTCTACATTTACTAAGAAAATTGTTCAGTAAAATCAGTCAGTAAATCTTTATTTAAAAAAAGTCTCCCTAAAATCATCAACTGTTTTGTCCAGATTGTAAAATGGACAAGAGCATATAAGATATTTAGCAGGTTTACTATTAGACAGCCAACGAGATTTATACCCAAAGCTCATCAAACCAAAAATATTGGAAAGTCAAACCTTACACCTAACCAGATTACTTCACATGTTTTGAGAAGATTTATATAAGGACAGGACAGGATAAGACCTTATAAATAAAAGGAAGAACATTGCAGTAAAAGGAACCATAAAACATGTGATATCCAGTATTTCATTTCTGGCAGGCATCTGAGAATCAATACCATCATAAATCTGCATTTTTTGTAGACTTTTCATGCAATTTTATACACAAAACAAATTTTAGGGAAGATTTTTACAGCCCTCTATATAAACGGATGATTATTTTTTCTTTTTTTCGCTTACCTTGGGTAGTTTCATCCGACATGCGCATAATCATGGCTAGTTGTTGCCGTTCTGAGAGTGGTACCGAACGTGATCCTCCCCCTGGAGTTTTAGGGTTGGTCATAGGCGATGCTTCGAGGCTTAGACTACCACGTTTACGTTTATTAGGAGTTTTCTTATCTGTAAATTAATAAAGTTATTGTTAAGTTAAACGAAAAAGCAAACATACAGAATCACCCTGTTATTTATTTAGGCAATCATCTTACCATGAGAAAATATCTGAAGCTAAAACAATCTTTCATTATTTTGACATGTCAAGGCCACTGAAAGAATAAATTTTGCAGAATGCCAAATGTTTTTTCTTGGTTTTGACAATGCATGTGTTATATGTCAGCTTACACAATTATTTATGAAAAATAATCAGAAGTGTAATTAAAGGTCTGTTCCAACTTCCTTACAATCATGGTAATTTAAGACCTGTGAGAAAGTGTTGTAGTAAAATGTTAAACATAATCTTTTAATATTATTCAAGATGAAACAAAAATGGTTATTTAAATGAATCTTTCTCAACCAGTCAGTTCCTAAACTAAACCTGAAGAAACAATGTGGCTCTTTAAGCCTTAATTAAATACAGGTAAAATAATCATAAAATACGAGGGTTCAAATCCCTATAGAAGTATGAATCTTTTGTTCAGTCGAGGGTTTACTGCAAAACTGTAGTAAGTCCTTATAAGTTACTGCAGTTTTGCTATCAATCCTCGTTTAAAGAAGCTTTTGGATCATCAGTGAACATAGCAAGGTGAAAAATGCAATTATGCTACAAAGACAGGGAGGGTATCACCAGGTTTTTCTTTCTGCAGAAAAAAATGATGGGTGTAATTACCGACTAGGTCATTTGGTAAAAGTGGTGCAACATTTTACTGGTATATGGGTACCCAGCCTCAGTCGATATGCACTGTGGTATATTACATAGTTTCTTTAGTACTTGATCACAATATATGATCATGTATTTCAACTATTTCAAACATTAATTATAGTTTTAGATGTATATTCTCTTTCATAACAATCAATGTGTACTGCAATTCAAGTTTTTGACTATCATTGCCTAAATTGTTAAAATTTTATACCAGCAACCTGTCACAGAGTAAAGTAATTACACACTAACATACCATCATCATCATGTGTTGGGGAAGCTGGAGACAGTAGCTTTCTCTTCATACCCTTGTCATCTGGTTGAGGCGTTCTGACAATGAAAGGCTTCTCCTGAAAAAATAACGCCAATCACACTTAATAGATCACACTTCTACACAAAATTGTATTCTAAATAAGCACGATGTTATTTCAATTCGGAGCACAATTAGTGATAATGATTGCAAGTCCCCCTATATAGACATTCATTTGGATCACAAATTGTGATGTCTGTGAGAAATAACCATATAATTAGCTTCTGAATTTGTGAAATCATTAAGTTAAACTGAAAAGACCATTTTTGACCCATATCAATATCTATTTTTACTTTTTTTCATGACGTTTTAAACTAGTAATGCATCATACATGTATATGCATATAAGTTCTTTTTTCAGTAAGAAGGGAATAATTGGGTTATAATTTCCTCTTTTTTTTTTCTTTTTTTCATTTGGTTTTAAGTCACACAAACACTGTTAAAAGGTCATATGGCGACCTTCCAGGAAGAAGACCTCAGGTGCCCATCTGTGCATTGTTTCAGACAAAACTAGGTACCTGAGAAGAACCACTGTAAGGCCATCCTTAAACAAGAGCTGTCCGTAAGACAGCGCGCTCGACTTTTTTAGTGCTTGCCTATAATACAAAACATTGACAGTTAAGGGCCATAATTCAAATAAAATCTTTGACAGAATTACCTTCTCCTGGACATGTTTGGGAATCATGATTGTAAACAAGTATTCCAACTTTCAAATTAATATCTCAAACAGTTCAGTCAAAAAGTGGACTGGTACTAAAAACTTAACCAAGATTCTAAGTCGATAAAAGGCCTTAATTTTTAAAACAAATCCTTGACAGAGTTACCTTCTCTTGCGTACAGATGGGGGTAATGATGTGAAATAGCATTAAAAGTTTCAAAGCAATATCTCAAAGGGTTAAGGCAATAAGTGGATTTTACCCATATTCAATGTATTTTCTAAGTCAAAAAGGGGCATAATTCTGTCAAAAACCTTGACAGAGTTATGTCCTCTTGTCTGTTGATGAAGGTCGTGATGGTAAACAAGTATGGTCAGTTTCAAAGCAATACCTCCAATGGTTTTGAAATAAAGTGAGGTGGTACAAAAAACTTAACCAAGCTCAATACACTTTCTAAGTCAAAAAAGGGCCATAATTCTGTCAAAAACCTTGACAGAGTTATGTACTCTTGTCTGTAGATGGAGGTTATGATGGTGAACAAGTATGGTAAGTTTCAAAGCCATACTTGCAATACTTCTGAAATAAAGTGGGGTGGTACGAAAAACTTAACCAAGGTGTGACGCCAATGCCGACGCCGGGGCGAGTAGGATAGCTCCCCTTTTCATAGAAAAGTCGAGCTAAAAAATGTTCGTTTGCAGTAACGCGACCGACTCACAAAATTTGCCCCTACTCAAAATTTTTTTTCATGGTCTGGATAAAAAATTTTTTTTTTGAATCAGAAAAATATGCATTGTGCTTTGTTTTTGTTCTTTTAAAGGTAAATAGAAGAAATAAAATGTAGATCTTATTAAATTAGAATTCAGTTATCAATTTATTAATTGTTACCAGAATATCAAAGCATATACTGTCCAGCATTTTGAAATTCCATGTTTAGTTGGGAGTACAGTTCAATAAAAAAAAAAAAAAATCGACCTACCTACCCATCTTGAAAATTCAGGGTCGGGTTACTGCAAACAAATATTTTTTTAAGGATGGCCTAAGCTAGCTTGATAGCTTCCACAGATGAATAAATCAAATGTCCTTGACAGGATTCAAACCCACAATGTTGCATGAGGATCAAAAGGTTTAAAGTTAAAGACCTTAACCATTCAGCCACGAATGCCCCTTAGTAACTAATCAAAATGCCATTGTTTTCAATGTTAACATGTAAAGATTATGGACCCTAATGAATTGTTTAACATCAGCTAATATCATATAGTATCATGATAACCCTAAACCACTATTTTTGGTATTTTTTTTGCATGTTACATTGTAAGAGGGGGTTTTCCACTGTGACGTCATTATCGATAAAAATTTCAACATGTCTTCTTAAATGCAAGTTCATTATAAATTCATTAGGGTTTGTAATCATTAAAAAAACAAATAATACAGGAATACAGTTATCATAAAAATTATTACTGAAATAATACTATAAAATCATCATCATATCTTCTTCTAAAGTTGCACTTTTTCTATTGCCCTTTATAAGATTTCAATACAGTGATTTCTATTGCCACTATTTATCAGCTCATCAAAAGTATTTTGAAGACTGTTTGACCAGTTGGCAACCATTCAACACACTGACCTTTATGAATACAGACAGGTATACTTATTAAACTATTACCTGAACAGAAATCTAGGTCAAACCAACCTGTATGTAATTGGCAAAGTAAAAATCTATGTATAAATCCTCCACAAAAAGGGACACTTGAATTTTTTTTTTATAACAGTTGGTTTGTGAAAAGGCCACCCTTGCCATACTTTCATAAGGTTAAGTTGATCTTTTTTTCTCATATATAGAAGGGTCAGAATAAATGAGGCCTATTAATACACATGTATAATGGTCAAACCTAGTTTAATGATAAGGTCAACAACAGATTTTAATATATGTATACCTTGACATGTACAGTGTATGAGGTTTTTATGTAGCAGGGTTCTGTTTATGACATGGACACAATACACTGCTGAGAAAACAACTATTATGATCAACACAATTACACATACAGCCTTGACTTGTACATTAAACTTACAGCAAAACATGTACAACTTACATACACCTGCTAGAAAACATGGGTAAAATATCTTTACAAATTTCAGTATGTTGGATTTATTTCCTTCTATAATGCTATAATGGGTATAGAAGACTTTGTATAGAAGATTTGTTTACATCAGCCTTTAACTATTACATGTACTTTATTCATGAGTCCATGAATCAACGATCATCTTAACCTATTCTCCACAACAAACTTCCAACTTCTCCACATAATCGAAAGACAAAAAATTAATGTTTCCAGTTAGTCAATTTGTTTTTGAACAATCTACACAAAATGCTTTGTACTGCAATCACATTTAAAACTTAACATTCTGCGCTTATGTGGTACCATTCCCCACATTTAACAAGTCTGCATTTTGCCAGTGTGAAAAATCTAGGCCAACCAGACAGCTTAAAGAAATACAGACAGAAACCATAGTAAATCAACTTTGGTCAGTTATTGAATCTCCATTTTACCAATTATTGATCAAACCTAGCTATTATCTATTCCCATTTAGTTGTGATGATGGATAATTAAACCTAGAATATAAGATAATGAGTTAATATCCTCCTGCTAAATTTGACTCTTAATGATCAGTCTCCCATTTGAGAGGCAGGTGGGGATGGGGGGAGGAGGTCAAATGATTGGGATGAGGGGATAAGATATATGCAAGACATCATCAGTGACAGTAGTCCAGACAACAAGAAGAAGTTCTACTCCTACATCAAGAGCAAGGGTCAGGAAATGGTTGGTGTAGCCCCCCTGAAGAACATTGCTGGTTTCATTCGGAGTGACAGCAAGAGCAAGGCCAGTATACTGAACCAGCAGTTCAGCTCTGTCTTCACCCGAGAACCCACAGAGAACTTACCTGACAAGGGACCAAGTAGCCACCCCAGCATGTCATCTATTACAGTTAGGGAACCAGGAGTACGGAAATTACTCCAAAATCTTAACTGCCATAAAGCTGCAGGCCCTGATGAGATTCCGACCAGGTTCCTCCATTTAGCTGCTGATGAACTGGCACCAATACTTACCCGCCTTTTCCAGTTCTCCCTTGACTCTTCTGAAGTACCTCAGGACTGGAGAGATGCAAATGTAGTACCCATCTACAAAAAGGGAGATACACACATCCCGGCCAACTATAGGCCCGTCTCACTTACATCGATCACCTGCAAGATCCTGGAACACATTGTCCACAGTAATATAATGTCACACTTTGACACCAACCATATACTGAGAGACAACCAGCATGGTTTCAGGAAACGTCGCTCATGGCGAAACTCAACTTTTAACAACAGTTGACACCATCGCCAAGTATCTCTCAGCGGGTACCCAGTAGACGCCATTCTACTTGACTTCGAGAAGGCGTTCGACAAAGTCCCTCATTCCAGACTCCTCTACAAGCTAGATTTCTATGGCGTGAGAGGTCCCTTAAATCAGTGGATCAAATCCTTCCTGAGCAACCGCAAGCAACAGGTAGTCCTTGAAGGCACCAAGTCTGATCAAGATGATGTTATATCTGGCGTTCCCCAGGGAACCGTTCTAGGTCCACTTTTGTTCCTGGCCTACATAAATGACATGCCTGACTGCACATCATCTGACATCCGACTCTTTGCGGACGACAGCCTCATGTTCAGAGTCATCAAGAGTACAAATGACAAGACAAGGCTGCAACAGGATCTTGAAGCTTTGGAACAATGGGAACGAACCTGGCTTATGCGCTTCAATGCTTCCAAGTGCTATGTATTACACATATCATCAAACAGAAAGATAGATCACCAACACCAGTATATACTTCATGGCCAAGTCCTGCAATCAGTGGACCACAGCAAATACCTTGGTGTAACTGTCTCCAAACAACCTCTCATGGGACAAGCACATACAGAATGTAGCTGCCAAAGGAAACAGAACACTGGGATTTGTGAGGAGAAACTTGAAGGATTGTACACCACAACTGAAAGCAGCAAGTTACTGCACTTTTGTACGCCCAGGTCTTGAATATGCAGCAACGGTTTGGGATCCTCATCTTCAGACACACATAGATTCACTTGAGCAGATCCAGAAAAGGGCAGCCAGGTTTGTCAAAAATGACTATAAATCCAGAACACCTGGATGTATGACAGAAATGCTGAGGAGCCTGGATTGGAATACCCTCCAACAGAGAAGGAAGGAAGCAAGGTTAGGCATGCTCTACCGCATTCAACATGACCTAGTAGACATCCCCAAGGACAAGTACCTACCACTGAGTAACCAATCCAAGAAGAACACCAGTGACAGTAGAACACGTATACGTTTCTACCAAGAACGCACCACTGGCAGGATGTATACAAATACCTTCTTCCCAGGACAATTGTTGATTGGAATGGCCTGGCATCAACAGTCACCGCCGCGGAAACATTGGATGCTTTCCGCGCGCGCCTGCCGGCCTCCGTCTAAATTCACTTCACAACGTCTCTGTAAATAAAGTTTTTATCAGTTTTTACAACTTTTATCGCTGAGCGGAAGAGTGTTCCATCTCACCATGTACATAGTTTCGCAGAGCCTCATTACGTTCCTTTTGGATCCCGGCTCTTATACTGGAAGAAGAAGAAGAAGAAGAAGAAGAGCAGGAAGAGGGGCTGGTCAGCTTCATTATAAATTTCTCATTTTCTATTCTTTGTGGTAGGCAATAGGTTGAGGGTCTGATCACACTAATAAGACTTTAATTTCTTATTCTTTGTAAAAAAAAACTTGGCATGGAAAAATATAATCTTATTATTTATATGTCAAAAACAGGTTCCTGCTCATTGGCCATGAAATATTTCTAATCTCACATTTCAACAAACTTTAACTTTTTATTCAAGTTTCACCATAATTTGTTTGTTTATTCAATGCAAACGTTTGAATAAGTTGCACAATGTCCCTATTGAAATCGTATTTACATATTAACTGGAGAAGATTGCAGTATACACACCATAAATTCTTTCCCCTTAAGGTTAAACTAGGCAACATCTGGTTATTTTCTACTGAATGTCTTTTCAGCTAATGCACTTACTATCACCACCTGGGTTCAACTTCTATTTTGCATAGCCTTTCAGATCCATAAAAAGCTGAAAAGCTTGATGGGTTCTTTTTTCTCCCCACCTTTCATAGACTCAATTTATACAGGTTGGTTTTATATTAATAGTACAGAAAATGACATTTCAGTTAAAGAAAATGTTGGGATATATTAATGGTTATATATTTTATCATAATTATCATAACTATAAACTATATGTGTTTTTTTTCTCGTAAAGTAACGAAACTTGGAGAATTTTTTTTTAATGATCAAAGAGTGAACTACTGTACCCCTAAAAGTTTTATAAATGCATATTTGTTTTTAACAGCAGCAAAAGATTGTACTTGTGCAACCAGTGCAGACCAAATTCAGTCAGCACATCCATTACATCTGACCTTGGTCTGCACAGTTTGCTATTCAGTCAGTACATATTTTGAAATTTCCCCCAAAATGATGAATGGTTTATCCCATATTGAAAGATGGACAAGTTCATTTTAGATATTAAGCCTGGTAAGGGTTAAAAACAAAGTCAAGGCTGAATGTGAAACTGGTTCAACAGTATACAGTTAAACGATAAAGTTTGTTTTTAACCTTTTAACCAGATGTATGCTTTTTGAAAGCAGAGAAAATAAGTTCAAAATTTGGAACATGTGTTACGAAACAACTGTTTTAACCAACACAGCGGGTGGGGTATTGTATAATTAGTAAGTTGGTAGCTGTTGTCTTTAAATCCACAAGAATGTATGGAAAAACTTCAGTCATTGACTAAATAACAAAGATTTACTATGCTACATAATTAATTATCATGATACAGCTATCTATACTGACAAGAGCGGTGTATTATTTTTACATGTGAGAAAAAAAAAGTTTCCCATGGCATGAGTACATTTCTTCAACCTGTGTGTGTTTTTGGCAGAGGTTTAGTATATATCATCTATGAACATTCTTGATCTCCTGCCATACCCAACATGCTTTTCTAAAAACTCATCTTGAGTTCCTACATTTCACATAAATAATATCTTTATAATGCAAATATTTCAACTTGTATTCAAATGTTTTGTGAAGTGGATTGAATTACCCTTAAAGAAGCAAGGTTGAATCTTGTATAACATTATTTATCAAATAAAGCTGTAAGATTAGGCCTTTGTTAGCCAATGCCTTAAGTAATAATAATTCTGGGGCTGAAGACCAGTGAAGTATATAGAAATTCCCAACCCCTCCCCAAAATTACTAAGCCTAAATTACTTTTGTAACATATTGCCCGATATTATCAATTAAATTTTGAAATGTGAGTTTTAGGGTGAAACTGTTTGGGAATAGTGCTTCGAGACTAGTGTGGCATAAAAAATTTTTTCAGTCAATTATAAGCCGTGGTCATTTATTTGTTTTATTGAGCTTTAAGTCAAACCAGGACTGTTAAGCTTATATGACTGGACCAATGGAGCTATTTTGTACATTATTTCAGGAACCACTGGGCACTACCTAGAACTGACCTTTCATAAGCTGGCTGAATAGTTTCCTCGCATAAAAGAATCCTAAAATGTGATTTTAACCAAAAATAGGGAGTAGCAAGTTATTTGAAGTCAGAAAAGTAAGGCCCCAAAATAATAAGCTTCGAATATTGTAACTATTGATACACAATTTTGAATCAGATGATAGAGGTTACTGGTCAGAAACTGCTGACTGCCTGCTCAGTACCTAATACAACTGAAAGAAACAGCATAGAAAACTAAAGGGCTATCGAAAACAAATGCTTAAAATCCTATACTATATCAAAGAGAAAATGTTTACTTTGCATTAGATTTAATGCTTTTCCCATTTCCCATTACACAACATAAAATGGAGAAAAAAATTCCCCCTTAAAATTTCTCAAAAATATCGCAGCTGTTAATGAAAGTAGATTAGGTCTCTGCATTTCTAACAGTGACAAGGGATTGGACTGCATTAATCAATATTCACAATTGTCAGAAAAGCTGTCAACTGTCACAAACACAAAATTCAAGATAACAAGAACAGGGAGAGAGAAAAAATTCTAATCCTCCAGTACAGTAGGAGAAAGAAATGCTAGTTAATAAACAGTCAAGCCCTTTGGCTAGAAAAGAATGTGTCACCCTTGGTTCGGTGGTACAATTTTTTATGAAACTGAAATATAATTTCGTATCATTAAAAGTCGTTAGTAATTTTTTTTCATGAAACTGAAATATAATTTTGTATCATTAAAAATTTCAAATTTTGGGTAGTATTGAAGAGTATAATTATAATGACAAAAAACTTTGTATTTCATTTTTGTATCAATTAAGCTTTAAGCCGAACGTCCTAATTACCTTTAAGAGGCCAGGGGCTTTCAGGTAATTTAGCATTTTATGAAGAAAAACGGGAATTTCCTCTGTCTGATGTTGAGCATTACTTATTTTGCAAAAAAAGGAATATTTTCTAGCTCTTTTCTTGAGGTATAAAGAACTGCTGTCTGAACAATTTTCAGATGGATGACCTTATTATAAAATATGACATAAAAATATTTAATTTCCCTCAGGGGTTTAGGGAAAAGGTAAAACAATAAACAGAGCTACAGATAAGCTTTTGAGTTAATTGGGTATTTACCCCTGGACTTGACAAGCAATTGGGTAACACAGAAACAAAATTGGGTATCATTGAAAAATTTATTGGTTTGCATAGATTTGCATCGGTCAAAATATTGTCCAGGATCTCGGAAACAATATACACAAAGACTGTTAACAAACATTGTCTAAAAAGTTCATTTAACAAATTTTTTACAACATCTGGCTCGGTAAAATAACCAAATATTTTGTTAGACTGCATCGAAATAATTAATTTTTATCAGCCCCGTTTCGCCATTTTGTTGAAGCAGAAAGTAAATAAACCTCAGTCTGGACTGCTATTTAGTTATCTCTCATAAGTATATAAAGCTTTTCCGCTAAAAAATATCTTTAATATATAACCAGTCTACTCAATTGTTCCCGGTTAACAAATGGAAAATGAAAGTACAGAAAGGGAAACAGGCTATTTTCGGATTTGTTTGGCAGTTTTTGCTAGGTGAATTATGGTCCAAGATATTGAAAATACGCTAGAGTATCAAAACAAATTGGGTACTGATATTTTGATTTGCGTTTTTATTACGCAAAATTTTTATTTTATTTGGGTAAATTGGTCAAAATTATTGGGTAATTACGCAGATACGCTGCTTATCTGTAGCACTGAATAAATGCATAATAAATCACCGCAGTAACCTTTTAACATAACAATTTTTTCCTGATTGCATTACGTTCAAAATGATAGCACATATTAATGAGAAAAATATACGACACGAAATTCCAATTAAAAACCCTTTCAGCAAATAATTGTATCATCTGAACTCCATATATGTTTCCATATACGAGCGAGCCTCAGAACCAAACTACCCTATTAAAGAAAATGGTCAAAGTGTGTTAATGGTAAAATCAATAATAATGACACAAAGATCAATTAACATGAAACAGAAACAGACCTAGACTTTTAGAAATTGTTTCCTCTGGGAGAAAAATCAGATTTTTATGTACAGCATTATCCATATATAGGTGACCTTGACCTTTTTAAGCGCTGTTACCAGGCTTTGCTCGTCTAAATGCAAAACAATTACTGATGCGTTATTTGAATGCAATTTCTTTAAAATTTAGAAAAATCTGGAGAAAGAATGATCCCTCCGAAGCACTAATCACCGCGAAATAACATGAAGTCATGATAATCATATTACAAGAAAAGCATTGATGCAAAGCATCAAAGGGCGTCCAAGCAAGAAATGCAGCAAGTGAAGATGAACTAGTACACATATGATGACAAGATATTCTTATAAACTACCAGAAATGTATACCACTTATGAATGAGCGGACGAAAGACATTGTTCATTATGAACTTTGATTGGCATGCTAGAGATTAGAATATTACTTGTTATTTCTTTATGATCGTGGTTATTAATAGCAACGGATATACATGTATGCAATCATTTATAATCCATATGTGTAACGCATGATCAACACGTACCACACATTTGTCCCTTATTATGTACATGTTATCGCTATTAGCGAAGACCCCCTTAAGGTATCTGTTCACACTTTAAGTTAGTAAAAATATGACACTGGTTATACAATGTATTACCATGTTGATCATGTTGAGCATAATTGTTTATTATACAATAATTGTAATATCTATTAATTTTAATTAAAAAAAAATACAAATTTTATGAATATTGTTTTCTTTTATTCTTTTTTGTGTTTTATGTGCTATTTTAATACTGAGTTTTTACTACTCTTTTTTATTAAAATTGTAAAATTAATTTTAAGAATTCAATTGTCATATTGACCGACGATTATAAGTCAAAGCTTAACTGGAAAAAGTCAGTAAATTATGGTTTATCTTTCAATATATAATATTGTTTATTCTTAAACTATGTACATGTACATTGTATTTTTCTTTATCATTTTTTAAATTATCGATCAATTGAATAATTCATAAAATCTAATTTGTAACTTTGAATAATTCCTCGGCATCTTTACTAAACACGGATAACAAATTGAATAATTAAATAAAATGTCAAAGTTGATAATGTCATTTTAATACCATAAAAAATACCATAAATTACATATAAATCCGTGTACATATTTATTGTTTTTATCTCATATAGATAAAATGAAACATGCTATTGTTGTTTTTTTCTAATTGTAACGATATCAAACATCTACTCCAAAACCGGGAGAGACCGGACATACTATTCGCCGGTCACTAGTAAATCCTGGTCAAAATAGACCGGGAGAGACCGGCATTTACCGATAGGAGTGATAAAAAGATATATCTATAAATAGGTTTTTGGAATATTTAGGTCATCAACTGATCATTCTAGGATACATGTACAACAATAACATACCATGACATGATAACCGACTGTGTACTACAAAATGATAAATAAAAAACCCCGAAGAGCGCGATTTATTGACGGAAAAGGTTATTTCATTTGTAAATGTTTGCATTGCGAAAATTCATTGTAACATATAGCGACATTTCATTCTTATTTAATAATCAAGCACCCTCATACCGATCGGAATTTTCGGCTTTTATTATGACCGACTAAAAGGCTCGAGAAGTTGCTGTCGCCCTTTCACAAAATCTGATCTCATTCCATAAGAGCGCCGCGCTTCGGCGCGGACGCCAATAATAAGCATCAAAAAGATTTTAAGAAATAGACCAAAAAACACACTTAAAGTTGATAGAGTAAGTTGTTATTTCCCCTAATCAAGATTTTTACTGTAAACAGTAAGATTATATTGACAATCTGCCTCAGGAAAAACACAATTTGAACATTTGATAAAGCTAAAAATATGGCTCAAGTCTGAGAAAAAGTAGAAAATCTATTTTTGGCCTAAGTGACCTTGAACTTGACTCAAATGCCCAGGGCGTCTACGTCCTCATCAGGGATTTAAAAGAAAAGGAAGATAGACACTGCAAAAATTGTAGAGCTTTATGGAAGGAACCAATCATTCCAAATATCTAAATAAAATATCAGTCCATAAACATTACTAGTGGTGAAAATCTAAAATATCAGTCCATAAATGTTACTAGTGGTGAATATCTAAAATATCAGTCCATAAACGTTACTAGTGGTGAATATCTAAAATATCAGTCCATAGCGTAACTGTAATGACATACTGTAAGCAAGTGTAAAGGATGTGTACGTTAAAATGAATAGACAAACTGCCAAGAATTAAAGCTTCATCAAAACGGAAATTTCTTGTAACTTTAGAATATACTGTACACAAAATATACCTTAGTAAATGCTACCATTATTTAGGCCATTCTGTACATTTAACAACTAACCTTATCCACTAAATGAATCAATGTGACATTCATAAAACTGCATAAAAAGCATGTTCTCCTGTCATAATAAACAAAAAATTACACATGGCATACTCTTATTACACCAAGTCACGTTCTGTGCCTTATATGTGCAACATGAAACATTTTGAGAGGAAAAAAAAAAAAAAAAAAAATTGTGCTTTAAATATCTCAACTTTTACAGTTTCCAATTCCATATCAAATTTGTACACGATACATGTACATGTATTTATACCAGCTGATAAAAAAAAACAATTTTTTGTCTTCAGTTAACCACAATTCCTTAAAAAAAATGTCATTTATATTATGAAAAAAGTGGGTCAATGCACATTTTTTTCCAGGAATTAACATCTGCAGAAGCACAAGGAGGCACTAAAAGTGATTTTATAATTCCTAGGTCTTCCTAGATGTTAATGCACAAAAAAAGAGGATTGGTGTATTAATATTCTTGCATAATGGTATAATTATGTCTAATTTGGTAATCCTGCGTTTTGTTATTTGTGTTTCGTATTAAGAAATCGTTTTCATCATGCTTTACGCCTACAAGTGCAATGTCATTTGACAGTTATGCAGTAAGCTGTTTTATTATGCACCTGAGCCACGTGTTTTCAAAAAAGGTGCAACATTGAGGCAAGCCATAGTTGCATGCTCACATGTTGTTTTTTTTTCTGTTAATGTCTGGGTATACAGTTTTTATGCAAGAATTTTCTTTAAAACCATAGCTGTAGTTATTTGAAATTGAATGCATATATTATACAAGGGTGTCATTATGTTTAGAAAACAACAACTAAACCTGGGTTATTTCTGAAAGTAGGGGCGTAAAGATGTAACAGCCAGTATGACGTCATGTCCAGGAGGAGTAAAGTATAATAAGGTTATAATCATTATAAGACCCAATGTCTGTATTTCATTAAATTTTCATACATCAATGTTATGGAGATGTCAGATATTGTTCAAGTTTTAATTTTCCCATACATCACCATGCCTACCTTTTGTTAATTTTCTATTGAGAATCTATTCCATTTACAAAGAGCATTGCTTCCTTTTAACAAAACCTTTAGAGTGGGAAGTCAGACAGAGGCTATAGACCGAACATAAAGGGTGAACATTTTCCAACAGACACTTCATCTATCAGAATAAACTTTGCATTTGACTTGAAGTCATAATTGGTTTAAAAAGAAATCCGGAAATTAAAATGATAGACAACATGCATCTAAAGTCATAGAGAGCAACGAAGGCCTAATGTGGTTTGTACTGGATTTTTAATCTCATATATATCACAATTACTCAGTATATGGAACTTCCAGGAAGTATCCATTTATAATTATATATCTTCCCACGCTGCTTCTGCTAACCTTTTACTTTACCAATTTCAGAGAGAAATTTTCAGATTTTGGTGGAATCTCAACTCTTGTGGGGGTAGGGGAACATGGCTATGGGACGTTGCCAAATATCTGCCTAGTCCTATGGAAAATCCCTGTTATTATTATCATTCCTTATTATGAGTGTGGTGGCAATTCTATCAAAGCTCACTCACAAAGAAGGGGAGACAATCATGTAAAACAGACTAAATTACCTTCCTTGGAGGTGATTTCTTGTCAGACATATCCAGTAGCGAGAATCTAGGCAGTAGTAGTGAAGGCATGCAGAATGGTTGGCTTGTATCAATACAAACAGGCAAAGCTCGTCTCTAAAACTTTCTCGCTGATTTTTAAACATGATGCTCTTTCCTTGTGGAGGACTTCATGCATCTGAAACATAAAGATTTTTTTTTTCCTTTTTAAATTTCATTATGAATAGATCATACTTTGTCAAAAATCAAGAACTGAAAACATTATTTAATGTTTAACATAAAGTCACAGTGGTTGAGGTGACTCGATACAACAAGTAGGGTCGGCTTGGTTCGTTTGTACATACAGATCAGCTTATGCGGAAAAATAAAACATAAAATAATTACTTTTAGGCCTAAATTTAATTTACCTATGAATTGTAATAAATAAATTTGTTACACGGTTTCAAAACGTGATATATACAATATAATTATTATACATCTTATACTGTGACACAGCCAATACTGAATCTCACTTCCTTGAAAAAATTGATAGTTTATGGCGTATAGTGATGTCATCACAGTATAATAAAACACATTGATCACGTCCTTTATTAAGTCATCACTTAAGTTATTCCTTGTAAAACTCTTCATTTTTTTTCTTTGCCCTTATATGATCATAACTGTTAAGAAATCATTTGTTTCTGTTTCACAGACATTGTCTGGCATACTGCAGCCAAAAAGGCTTTTGGTCAGAATCAACATGATATTAAGAACACAGTAACAACAGTGCTTAGCAAGACAAAACTGGCAAGTGTTTTATCCCCCCCCCCCCACAACATCTTTTCTAGTCTAAGCAGACATCAGCCC
Organism: Ruditapes philippinarum; assembly: GCF_026571515.1. Lineage (NCBI taxonomy): Eukaryota > Metazoa > Mollusca > Bivalvia > Venerida > Veneridae > Ruditapes > Ruditapes philippinarum. The sequence continues at coordinate 76,262 of NW_026859327.1, forward strand.
ATCCTTTATGAAATAAAAGTCATTCTTAAACATCTTGAAATGTGTAATTTGCTAAAAATCAGCATTTTTAGCCCATTATTGTACCAGAAATAGACAACGTCTAGAATGAACAGCCATACAAATGCCACTGATATAACAAGTTCGAGATACAAACATTGAGTTTTAAAATGGGATAGCTGACTGAGTGATATCAATGTAAAACTATAACAACCCTTATGAAATAAAGATTAAGATGGAACATTTTTGCATCCACTGCACCGTTTCTTTCAATTTCCTGAAACTTAAGTGCATCGTTAATGAAACTCAACTCTTAAATATTCAACAAGGGATGATGACATCAATTTATATCGTCATAAAATTGATTATAACGAGAGAAAAAGAACATGGTTAGTTATAAAACATAATACAGCACATTAAAATTCAGATTTTTCCCAGTGATACTCAATGATATATGATCAATGTATTTTTCTAAAATACAATTTTAAAGCAATTTTTTTCTGTCTTAGTAACTGAATTACACAAGTTTGAAAATAATGGATGCAATAGCTGTCCCAGCAATACAGAAGTACAAATTAAGATTTAGATAGCTTCAAAATGTCTAAAACTTAGGCCCTATCTGTCTATCCAAAATGAATGATCTGTAAAAACGAAAACATTAAATTAATTAAACAATTGAGAAAACATTTAGTTAATAAAACAATTGAAACATCTCGAAGAGACATTTTTTGCTTAGAATCATTGCTTCTCTATTTCATTATTTTTTTCCTTAATGGTCTCAGACATGTTTTTCCCATTGGAACCTATTTTTTCCCTCTTTAAAGTTTAACAGAGCCCTGTATATATATCCTTTAAATACCCTTAAAGAAAAATGAGTGCACATATATAGATCTACCAAAAGCATTTTGGTTTCCTAGAAGGCAAAATTAATCACATACAGCCACAATATCCTCTTCTCAACTGATTTAAGATACCTGACAGTGAATATAATTATCTCCGACTAATTTTGTGGTCTGAACTTATGCGACACACTGTACACTGACAAATTTATATATTTCAAAGTTCATTCTATAGTTCAGCTAGAGTATATTTATTTCACATGTTCAATTTAACCTCATTAATAAATGTGTCATTATAAAACATATAACAATTTTTTACATGTTCATTATACATGCTTTGACTGTAATCTTTCACCTTACATAAAAGCCCTATTTTGATGAAAATTTTCTTTAAAATCATGAAATTTTTCTAAAAATTTGAAGCTACACCATATTTTTTACTTCCCAAATTAGTAATTTAAGCATAATTCTTCCCAAAATCAAGAGGCTAAAGCCTCTTCCCAATTAAGTGAGAAAAACCACTGAAGCTTTAAAGTCACATCTTAAAAGGTTTGCTGAAATATAGAGGCATTATTTTGCCAGTCAGTAAAAATTATAATATACTCCTGACTCTCAGAGGAGGTGATAGTATCTATAAAGCATTTAAAGTTTCAAAGCAATTTATGTCATAGGAAAAGTGGTATAAACAAGACATTACTGCTAAAAGCTCCGCCCAAAGTTGGAGGAACATCACAAATGAGCCACGTCACCACAAAACCAACATAGTGCGTTTGCGACCAGCATGGATCCAGACCAGCCTGCACATACGCGCAGTCTGATCAGGATCCATGCTGTTCGCTTACCAACCCTTTTACAAGTAGAGAATATGATAGCGAACAGCATGGATTCTGATCAGTCTGCGCGGATGCGCAGGCTGGTATGGATCCATGCTGGTCGCAAACCCATTATGTTGGTTTTGTCATGACGCGGCTCAAATATGATATTTTGACAATAAATGAGAGAACTATCAAGGTACATGTATCACCATACTAAAATATGTTAGACATTTGTCAAGAAATGACCTTGCTAGAATAAACTGTACTAAAAGTGTGACGAAACTAAAGTAGGGACAAAATGGTAAATGACGGGAACATAAACATCCACATCCGGGCGGGCACAACAACCCACAATACATGATTTTTTTTTAAGTCCAGGTTCAGTCAAATTGGGAAAAAAAGTGTGGTGTGATACCAAATTTGGGAATGGGATTAAAAAAAAATTAACGCAATATAATATGACTTGTTTTTGAAAATTTTTTCACATAATATTTGCTATTGGGAAGGGTCTGTTCACTCGACCCAATCAAAGAAGGAAAAAAAATCGCTGCAATTTATCTTTTTCCAAAAGTCCTCTCTTTCCATATTTTCAATTTTTGACAAAGCAAAAAATCGCTGAGAATAATTCAGTTATGTGTGAATGTGAGCCATCAATATACAATATAATATAGTCTGAGTTAGATTAGGAGCAAGACTGGCAACATCGTATGATAAAACCAGTAGGTTCAAGTGTAAGTAGCTTTCTGTGCTCTGACGCAAATACAATCAAAATATTTCCTGAAAACCCCATGTCACAGATGTCATCAACAGAAAAATCTATTATTTCCATTAACAAGAATCAATGGCTGATATTGGAAAATGGCCTTATATATAAATCTTGGTTCTGTGTCAAAGCTTACTTCGGGTTTGTTAAAAAATAATGACTAAAACATTTATACAGTATCGTAAATTTTACAGTTCAACATTTGCCTAAATATAGCTAATGTCGCTGTCCTTGATAAATCAATCCCCCCTACACATTCAGTAGAACCATTAAATTTCATTCTCTAACAAAAAAGAAATTTCAAAATAGCTAATAAGCTTTAAGAATATTTTTTTGTAGAATTTTATTCATAACCAATACAGATCAATTAAAAACAACAAAAAAACAAAAGATAATCAATATCTATTGATCTCTGAAAAAAGAATACAGTCATGAAGTAATGTGTAAGAGAACAATAGGACATTGTCTGTTTGCCCTTGAACAACACATGCCACACTTAGAGAACAGAAACCAACAAAACATTAAATATGACAGCTTTTAATTATCATTAATGTACACAACCTGCCCTAGATCCCAGACCAGGTATTAAATGAATCCCCTCAAGGGATTTCTTCAGCACTCCAATCAAGTATTCCACCAGATAATAAAACAAAACTCAGATTTTAACAGAAAGCTTTCACATTGATAATGATGTAAAGTGATGATAAAGTCCCCCCCCCCTGCATTTTGACACTGTCACATATACCTACATTTACCTTTTACCTTAAGGAAGCAGTGACCATGCTTTTTCTTCAAAGTTCCAGACATGCTCAGAAAAAATTAGACAAATGGAAATTAAAACTTGATTAAAATTGCAGCCTATACACATGTGTAAATGATTAATAATCAAGCCATGAAATAAAAACAATTATACAAGAATGAATGTCTCCAGGCATAATTTACAATCTAACAAATATTTAACTATTCAAATATATACTGACATTCAACAGTAAATCGCAGGACATGTTCATATCGCCTCTACATGATTAAACAATGAACTAACGAGGACTCAATGTTAGCCCTTAACTTGCAGACTTTGTGCAATGGATTTGCCTGAATTTTTAAGTCCCAAAAACAAAACGTAATAACACAAATGCCCCCACATCCAGCCAAAGTTCAAGATAGATAACTCTGTCAAAAAATCTTCAAAAAATGACTTATATTTTCTAGCTAATTACGTGACATACTAGGGGCAATGGCAGCATAATTACCAAGAGTAAAGAGACCTTGTCAGACTGCACAGATGTCCATCTTAAGTATTATCCACTTAATGTTGAGTGCAATAGAGAAGAAGCTTAATGCTAAGACCAAACTGGTAGTCAAACCTTCAACCTCCCCCACCTATGAGACTAGCACTACCACAGCTTAACAGACTAAGTCATCATAAGATTGAACGACTGAGTATACATTAAAGTCTACAGTGTATTTCCATTATGGTTGTTAAACTAAATGAGAAACCATCAATCATTATGATTAAGATTATGGTTAAAGAAAAAATATAGTTGACAATTAGGAATGAAAGCATCTTGTTTTCAAAAGGTAAATGCCTTGATATTCACTCGAAAGCTGTCCTTTTAACACAAATATCATTTCTAGCACTTTATTATATTTATACCTATCATATGTAAATGACAGAGAATTATAGTTTACACTGTCGAGATGGTAACAAAATTAGACAGTGCACACATAACTATTAAACATTCAGCATTCAATTTAAGTAAATAATATTTTTAGATGGGAGTACCTTATCTATCAAAGTAATTGATTAGATATTTGTAATAAAACGACATTTGACAAGTATGAATTCACACAATATTTCAGTCAAAGTTCAACATGAATTAAATCAGCTATTAACACTGCTACGACTATAATTTTCATGAAGTTTAAATATAACTGGCTTAAACCTGGAAGGGCTTAACCGAATTTGCATTCAAAATAAAACATTTTAAAAACAACTATTTTATTCCCCTGAGCGAGGCCTCAAAGCAATACCCCTTAAAACACCTCCCAAAATTTTAAGTATGTTGAACAGATTAGGATCGACCTTCATTGTGTATAACCACTTGGAGTACACACCAATGCACACCTATTTACACACAATCTCATAAAGCCTTCAACTAGGGCAAGTAAACACCACTATGGATTTTCTAGTCTAGATTAAAAACTGATCCAAATTTCACAGCTCGCAGAAAGAGTGAGAGAACAAAAAAAAAACTGCTACCGGGGAAGCTTCTATGGAGAATTTATAGTTTAATATTTGCCTATATCCCTGGTTATTAAATATTGATGTCAGAGGTGGTACTCAAATGATAAACATGTGTCTGAAGAAATATCTTCTCAAATACAGAGAATAGCCGGTGGGGAATGCCCTCAAGACTATACATTTTCGTTCTTCACCAAGAACAAATTTATAACAAACTGAAATTGTAAGTTTAAGTGAAACCAATGATTGAATGATAATCAAACTACTTCATGTATAAGTGAAGCATACTGTATGTCTTCACGTTCTCTACTTATTTCTTATTCCAAACAATAAGAGCATGAGAACTACACATAATGACATTCAAAACACATATGCATGTTACACTAATCCTGCCTTTCAAGATTGACTGTGTTCATCAGTGAATGGTTTATTTTGAATGTACTCATTAATCAAATGATCAAATTAAAGATCATTGGAATGTTTACATTAAAGAAGGGAAACTACTTTTAGCAGTAATGTCTAGTCTTCTACTAACTTAGACAAGCAAGCTACATTTTTATACTCATCTTCGGAGCACACTCTACTAATATATTAGCCATCAAGTGCTGTTTTCAATCTCTCAATACCATAGCCATCATTTATGACAGTCAAAAACAAAACATATTCCAAGCTAAGCATCAAATTTGGGAAATTAAATACAGTGTATGTTAACCATCTCCGTGGTCGAGGGGTTAGAGTCGATGACTTCTAATCCAGTTACCTCTCTGGCCTGGGTTCGATCCCCGGGAGATGCTTTGGTAGTTTAGCACGGAGGAAGGTAGTCTAGTACTAATGTAACTCTCCAGGAACGATGGTTAGGAAACTACCCGCCTATATGACTGAAATACTGTTGGAAAAAGGCGTAAAATGAAACAAACAAACAAACAGTGTTGACGGGTGGTATTTCAATGTAGATAATTTTGAATTGTGGTATTTCACTGTAGATACCTTTTAATCATCTTGTATAGGTATGTTGGGAAGAGCAAGTAGTAACATTTGTGGATGTGTTCTCTATTATTAAAATGAATCATGGTATACTTTTACATGTAGTCTTCCATATATAGGTATCACTGTACAAACTATATCAACTTCATAATTAGTTTGCTGCCAGTGGCAATTGTGACTTTAACAGAACAGAACAGAACCAATGTCTTCAGTACAGTTTATTTAGGCCGCTTTGTAACACATTCTCTCTCCTAGAGTACAGTTCTAAACTCTTGACATACACTCCCATTATATTGAATTTTCAGGGCTGTCCTGAAGGAATCAAACTCTGCCGTTTGTTTGGCGCCAAATGTTACAGTAACAGGGTGAGAAAAATAAGCAGCCTGACCAAGACTTGCACCTGGGGCCCTTCAAATAACATTCAGCATCTCTACTGACTGAGCTGTATTGTATTGCAAACTCCTAAGAAACAAGAGTATCTTAAACACATGAACCTTCATTTTGACAAAGCTTTATTATCAGAAAATGTATGAATATCTATTGAAATCTTCATGACTTCTGAAGCTCAACCCTATCAATCAGAAATGCCATCAGAGACCCACTGAACTTCTGTACTACAAACACACCAAATATATGTAAGTTATCGGTCATATAAGAAACTGCAAAGGTTGAAAGGAATGATAGACCTGAAACAAGAAGTTGAACTATATTAAGTCACATTCTAAAAACAAATCTGCTCTTATTTTGAATAACTTTTATAGAAAACATGATATAATCTGAATTAAAATCTTTCTTAAATCTTTAAGTGTAATATTAAAAGAAAATAGACTTAAGGTGTGGAGACTGCACCTTTTTGTTTGGAAACATTTTATTCTCAGGGTAAGTGAATGTTATGTAATTTATGCAGACAGATGCTCTCCTGTACTCTAGTACACAATGAGTCAGATGTCGGAAAGTCAAACGATCATAAAAGCATGAACTTTTAATAACTAAATTTCTATGAAAGTCCAGAGAGTCATCATATAGCTTGTCTGCAGGCAAACCTATTAAAAATGCTTCATCTCCCATCATTTGCATTTAATTAATTACACTATTTTTCCACATATTTTCAAATATCAACCTTCTGGTACCAGTCCCTAGGCTAGATAAAAGAGATAAATGGATTAAAAAATTACAAAGTACATATGTTAAGGAATTTCAAAATGAATAAAGAATGACTTTTTAATCAATATATATGTATTATGTACATGTGTTTCAACAGGAACAGAGAAATGGATGAGGGAGTCACATAAAACTTTACATCCCTGTACTGTAGGTCTATAGAGGATACAATAGTTGGTGGTTCAATAAGTCATATTATTTAATAAGTAGTCGATTCTTTCCCAGGTTTTTGCCATCAGGTCAACCATTATTTCAAATAAAAAAAACTTTAACTAATTACTTTCCTTTGACCTCTTAGTGTGAAATTAACTTAGACCTTCATGTACCTGACACCACTATCTCTTTATGATGTTGACCATTTGTATCAAGTAATACTAAAATCCATCCATGCATATTGCTCTGGGCAAAATCTGGATACCGTAAAATTCCTAATAAACGCCCCTGGGGGCTTAACATTTTCCAAAAGGGGGGCTATTATTACAACACAGTTTTTCCTAAATAAAAAAATCACTGTTAATACTTTTAGTGTTAGCAAGTGTTGGTAATGACATTAAAAAATGTTAAGGTTTTAAAGTTCATATACATATTTGTGTTTACTATAAAATACTATGGATTCTGAATGATTTGAATAAAATGATGGCTTAAATTATTAGTTCAGTACTGATGAGTAGATTGTTTTCCCTTTCAAAAAGCCTGGGGGGGGGGGGGGGGGGGGCGTTTATTAGGAATTTTACGGTATTTCATCATCTCTAGTTATCATCACATTACAATGTACATATATTGGCCTGGATTACATGTATGCATGTACATACATGTATATTGGCCTGGATAACTGTGAACATTAAAATTTTGTGAAAAATTCACTAAATTTAAAACTACTAAATTGTTCATACATATTATTATATATATATATATATATATATATATATATATATAAAACATATTATATAAATTATGTAAACAATTTTTAATCTGACCTTTGACCTCAAGGTTCTATGCGTAACCTTGACCGTGGCCACAGATACCTGATTTTTGTGTGTGACATTCTGCCCATGTTACAATAATATATCTCAATACATGTTAAAGTTATTTTCTCTGGACAGTGGACAGGCATTTTCCTTTGACATCAGTGACTTTGACCTACAAGTACTGCAGACAAAACACTGTATAAGGGCTGTAACAAATACATTGTGTACTGTCTGAAATATTGCGATTCAGACAATGATAATAAGGTTCATGACGTATTCCTTCGTCCTAAGATCACTGGATAGCAATCCACATTCTGTATTAATAAAAAGTTCTTTTAACTCTTTATTGTACAAAACCTTAACAAAAAAACTTTCATTTTACTTTCCAACTTCATCTTGTTTACATTTCAAATGCATTTACCTTGTACTCAATTATATACAGATTTAGCATAGTGGCAATATGCAAATAGCACTCAGCGGATCTTAAATGAATATGCAAAATTTATTTTGTAAGAAGTTAAATAACCTCTGAATAATTTATTTTCAGCAGAGAGTGGGAAAGTAAAATTAAACTTTAAACTGTTGTTAAAGGAAGAAAATCTTGATACACATTTTTCTTTTACTTTGTATTTTACATGGTAATAGCTTTTAGTACTACAACAATTAGATGATTCATAGTTCAATCTATGAATTGTCAAGATCAAATCACAGCCATAATTTGTATAAAGTAGTACTTAAATCCATTGTTGCATTTAGAAGACAATTATGTCCCTAACAAAATCTGAACATTTAATAATCTCTAAGTACTGTACATGTACTTTAACCTTGCATATATGGACAAAGTCATTCTCATGACTGTTTGTGAACATTTTTTATTCAAGAATACATACCATTACTTTACATATTCATATTTTAATCTGTCCTTTGACCTTTAAGTGCAGTATTTCAGTAACAGAGCATTCATTGTGTTTTTGGCAAACTTTATTTACACTTGAAGCAGCAAATTCCAAACCTGCATTTCCTGTGACACTACTTAATTCTTAAGTGTTAGAAAAAGGTTTCACTTTCAGTAAATGTTAAAAAGAAAACATTAGTGTAAAATAGGAATGTGTGCCATGCTATAAGTTCAGTACTTCCATTTTCAATGACTCAGTTTAAGTATGGATTCCTTTCCATTGCCTTTTTTGAGTGAAGTATACATGTTCGATTTGCAACCTTCAAACTTGAGTCTTAGTAGCATGAATGAATGTAAATAAATCTCTGCTACTTAGCCCCCTATTGTATCGAATGACTAAAGAGCTAAAAGAATTCCAAAATCCACAAAAAGAAAATAAGAGTAAAAAAGTAAAATGCAAGATACTGTTCAAGGTCCGTTTACTGGCTGGTACAATTCCCATCTTAATCTTCACAGGATACTAAGGGTAATTATTTACAGATGAACTGCAGAATATATACAATTGTTATCAATTGCGCTGTCACAAAAAATCAACATAGATATCATAAAACAGCAAAACTATAATGTAACAAAATTTTATTTAATTTCTAATCTGATTCGTGATTATCAAAACAAATTGACTGCTGCCTAACTAACTTAGCTAAGCACCTTCTGAAAATATGACTTTGACCACCTGTGGCAGACTTTGACTTCCAAAATACAATGCTCAAATACATGAATAAATAAACCACCTTCCAATTCCATTACATAATCAGCCAGCCTTCATGATGAGGCTTGTTATCTTTGGACCCCCAATCGATGCATCGCGATCTGCCCTGTCCTCGATGTATGCATCGCAATGAAATTACAAATTCCAATATATTGCGATGCAATACAAATTTCATCTCCCGATGTATCGATATAGCGGGAACGTATCGCAATACACTAACAATATCTAGGAATATAAGGACAAACGTCTTTTTTGAAAGACTGAAGAAAGAAAACAGGCTTGGATGAAAACAATGAACAAGCCAATCGCAACTACTCGGCCCTTTCCGTCAGTCTTCAGATAAGGACCTCGAACACAATAGTATGAATACACAGAACGGATGCGGTATTCCGGTCTAACCTACGCTAAGAAACTAAACATGTAAACAAATAGTAATTTAATGCTGGGAGTTGTTGACACGTTTATTTCCGATATATGTAGTAAAAGTCCACCTGAAATAAGTGAATTCATAGGTACAAAAGCAAACAATACATTATTTATATATTTACTAATGTGGCTGTGAAACGGAAAGTACAAAAAAACCAACCTGTTGACATTTGGTCGGATTTATTTAAAATTGAACATCAGAGGGCATATTTAAATAACAAATTGTTGTCGGACATATTTTCAAGCATAAGACTACCGGAACAGACATTAGATGTCAAATATATACATTCGTTTTACATTATCTCTGTTTCTGTTTACATCAGTAAACCACGTGGTAGAACTACTTTCAATCTGTATTGTTTCCGAGGTTAATATTGTAGATAATAGCCGAGGCAGTTCCGAATGTGAACAAGCGCGACTATTATCATATCATCGTTGTCATCTCGTTTCCCCATGTCCGCAATCATTTAACGGTAACTAACCAAGTTTTATCAATTCCATATAAATGGGCTGGTGTTCTATGAACTTGTTTATAATTAAAAAATAATTAGATATCTATGCGTTTTCAAGAAAAAACAACCTACAAACATGAATTTGTAATTTTATTTAGTCGCACTTAATTGATGTCGGATTAAAATAGTGATGATGACAACATTCCCATGTGATATTCGTCACGTATTTATACTTTCATTTCCGTTGACATCATTTTCCCGTAAAAAAAACAACAAAACAAACAAACAGAAAACATGTAGACTGCAAAAAAAATAGAAGGGGACACTTTAGTTAATATAAATCACGAGTTTTGGGAACATTGTAGACAGTGTTGTATAATGTGGAAGACCGGACGTCGAGTGTTTGCAAAATTTGCAAACTCAAAAAAAAAATAATACTCTGGGGTTGAGCACAAATCTTTCGAGAAAACTGAGAGTGAAACGGATAAACTGTTATTTTCAAAGTTGTTGACCTATTTGTTAACCACTTGTTACTATTTTTTTTTTCACAAGAAAAATCTTTAGTGGTGTATTGTAAGACTGAAATGTTAAACTGCCATATTTACAGTAGTGGACTTTAGTGTTAGAATAGTAGATATCAGTTTGCTGTTTTGGTATAATTAACAATACCTTTAATCCTTAAGTAATCAGAAAAGTAAATTGTTAAAAGATCAAAATCGGAAACCAAGTTGTAACAACAAGATAAAGAGTTTATTTTTTTTTGTTATTGTTATAGTTTTGTATAATATTCATAATTATGCTGTAAACAAATGGCCAAATTTTTATATACTAAGTCTGAAAGTCAGTATCGGGATACTTATCGCAACATAAGAATCGCAATATGCATCGCATTTCTTCAAAGTATGCAATACATATCGTGAATCGCATCGTTTTGAAAAACAAATATCGTGATACGTATCGTGACAGAAAAAAATGGCAATGCACAGCCCTAACACACATTAAGTCAAAGCCCTGGGCCGCGAAGCCCGCCTTACACTTCACGTGTTAAACTGTTATCTAAAAAGAAAAACATAATAAAAAAATGTAGAATTCTATAATCATCAGCGAAATTTTCAGTATCATTTCTTGTTGGGCACAGTTATGCAATGATAAACAGCAGTGTATTCTAATAATAGGTCAATCGCAACTTTTCGACTTACAAGACAATGAATAAGGAATTCTGATTGAAAACTGATGCGTAGACAGGTCCCCTGCACACTTCTATGGGAACAATGATGGGAGAGGGAACCAGAATAATGGAAGCAGTGCATAAATACCATAAATACCAAACGCCACTTTTAAAATGGAAAATGTAAATAAAAATTAAAAATTATTTAAACCGACTTCCCGGTTAATAGGCTTTGCCTAATTTCATATTATTAACTATTCAAAATACAGGTCAGTTTTCAGTGTTAGTTCTAATTGGGCGCTGCCATATTCAATGTAACTAAATGATAATAGGTGGTGTATTCCGATAACGGAACAATCGCAACTTTTCCGATTAATTATAATCGTCGAGTGTTCCGAGTGAAAATGGAAGCAGTGCATAAAATACCAAATGACACCTTTAAAACGAAAAAATGAACAATTTTTTAACCGACTTCCCCATTCATAAACTTTGCCTAATTTCATATTAAATTCAAATAAATATAATTATTATAAATACAAAATGTGTAAGCATAATAGTGAATGATTACCCTGATTTTACCACTGAAAGCATCGTACTGCGAATATCTGCAGAAATATGCTGAAATTTTGTGAATATTTGCATGGGTTTGATGCGAAATTGTTTGCTTTATATCAAGACCGTGTTTGCGGCAACCATGCGGAAAGTGCAGGTTTTGTGTGTCCAGTACCATGGTACTGTACCATGCCACTTATTCAAGTGCCTACAATAATTTGCATTTATAATTTGTACCATGTATAGAAATTTACTGATATGGGAACTTTATTCAAATCAACTTATTATGGTGACATGGAAAGTGTAAATTTTCAAATGAAAACATTTTTATAAAGTATACATGAAAATTAGTTGTTTACAAATAATTAGACATGTTGAAAGGGACGCAACTCTTGAAAACTTTCAATGGCGTACCTCTAAATCTGTTGTGTTGTGCTATTTATCTAAACGTTATTCCGATGAAATTATTATGATCCTCTGCAAAGATTTGTTTGCTTATGATAAAAGAATCATTCGACAATCCAGAAACGTAAATTCCAGCAAGTTTGTGAATCACAGAGCGTTATAATCGGCGATTGATTATGATCACTCACCTTCAGGAGGACGATTGCTTTAACTTACGCGGGTTTAAACGTATTTTCAATTGGTGACTTAAGTCACATGACTGTCTTCCAATAACTTCGACATAACGAAAGTAGCGATTGGTCAATTTAGTTTTGATAAAATTTATACACCGTTATAAATCCGTATTTAAATCTGCATGTGATCCTGTTTGGAAAATCATTTCAGGATTCTATATAATATTATTCTGCAAATCATAACGCACAATGGCATGGGGTTAGATCCAATATATATCTCTGTTAATAGATTATGAAGTTAACATGGATAATTGCATTAAACTAAATTAAACTAAGTTTACTGGAATACAGTAAATATAAATTTACAAAATCCAAAAGAATTTGTTTTGTTGCGGATAATTTTAGCGAAAATTCTTTTCAATTTTAATCTTAACAGCCGATTTAAAGTAAATAATACACATACTTGTTAATAATGACTGTAAAAAATCCAATCACATCTCAAAATTTATCTTTCTTAATATTCTGCTTTTTTCCCCAAGTGACCAAAAATTTCATAGCACTATTACAAAACGTCTTTTAAGGAAGAATAATATAACAAGAAATCTTAAAACAATAATCAACTTGATGAATCTAGAATGCTTATAACGTTCAATGACGGAATTTATCCCTTTAAAACGGGAAAATTTTATGCAAGGGAGTGAAGCGCAACACGTCTGCTGTTTCTTGCATACAGCGGTCACCTCCCTTGACAATCCTGATGAATACGCCAAAATGCATATATACTCTAAAATTGTATTATCGGCGCAACTCTCTCAGTATTTTGTCATGCGCGGTCATGCATACGATGAAGTTAAACAATCTTTGACCTCATTCAATAAAAAAAATGTAATGATTAGTTGAATTTGTACTGCCTTATTATTAAATTCATCAATAAAATTCAATGCAGATATATAGGAAAAGTTAAGTACGCCGATAATACAGAGTCCCATGCTACACGATCTTGTAATTATTTCTATAAACGTTTTATGATGAGCAGTGTTATGTACCTATAAGTTATAAAAAATAAAAATAAATATATTCTTTTTAGTAATATGTAAAAAATAAATAGATACAATAATAACAATAATAAAATATATTTATTATATACTTATAAATGAAATATTGAAAAATATTGATGAAATATAATACGTGTTTTCACTGTAAAAATTTTTTTTTCACTGCAGTGAAACATATTTCCGTATTTTCATTGGTGTCTTGCCGGACTACTTTCTGCTATATACAGTCAATGTACAAAATCTAAGGGAAAGTCATTCAAATTCTAATGTCAAATAAGAGAAAAATGTATATTATAAACAGAAATTTCAAATTTTTCTACAAATACAGGATCTGTTTCATCTTATGGTACGAAAATTATCATTTTTCACTTGTGGCTACTGTCACTCATGAAATATTTACTTTCATACCACTCGATGAAAATAAATACAATATTTATATAAAAAGCTTGAATATCCTCTATATATACAACCACCTTGACCTAAAACATTAGATCTATGTAACTTCTTTTATTATTTAAACTTATTTTTTTCCATATGATATTACGGAAGTTTGATATATTGCTGACATTTGAGAATCGATGTTTTCGGAGACTTGGGCCTATAATACAGCTCTGTAATATTTTGTTACAGGAAGTCTTTTAAGTTCTCATTTTATGTGTAAGTTTGGCCAACTCAGCGGAAAAGCAATGTCATGAAAAAAAAATCTTCAATAATTCAAGGCACATACTCTTGTTGCTATATTGGCTGTGGACATGTCTACGTGGAAAATATTTAAACACGGAACTATACCTAAATAATAATTAAGTTGATTTATTTTACATAGAGTAAAGAAGAAGCTGCAAAACATAAAGACATAGATGGAGTAGGGATGAAATACAGACTCTGCACGATATTTCTCTGACGATTTTGTACGACATCCTACCGCTCAGTCACGTGCTTTTTGTGGAGAAATCAGCAAATATTTTCGGTAGTCAAGATAGAATAAGTAAAATCTAGGACCATTCGAAAAGTAAGTAAGTTTATCGTCTGGCGCTATATTTCTGAAGGAAAATATGGCGCTAAAATATTAAAGCAGACAAGCGGCTCATTGAAAACCTAAGGATAAGGCAAAGACAAGACGATATTAAAGGTTCGGTGATAACGGATCAATTTGATGAAAGCAAATCAGACTTTTTTATGATAGAATGAAATAAAGATGTAGCAATTTCGGACTACCAACTACATATACAGTGAAATGTATTGTACTTTTTTCAGTTCGCAATTTATATATCTAGAGGACTTTACTTGCAAGTTTAAATAATTCTCGATGAATTGCCTTTGCTTTACACTATAGTCTAAAATGTGAAATGACAAATGCTTTGAGGAGACTTCATCAATATTTTGGTTTCCGTTTACCAATGTAAACTCGTATGCACGCACGCACACAAGCTTGTTTTTTTTTGTCATTGTCACATTTTAATGGTCACTTATCCGAAATTAAAAGTTACTGACCATGGTTTATAATCTCAAGTGTACCGAAATCAGTTAACCGTTTAAAGCAACCGCTAAATGTCGACATGTTTATTTATTCACATATCTATATTAGATACATGCATTTTATTCATGTTAGTTACGTGTATTCAAACACTAAATTTAGAATGATTATAAGTACAAATTATATTTTTTGTTTTAATATACGCAAAGGTATTTTTTTACATTACCGTATCGAGCTACACAACAGGGTAATAATATATAACCAAATGTTATCTGGGGACCTTCCGGGTTGTAAAGTTAACGTTTAGAGAAGTGTGACAGTAGGACGGGTTTTATTTAGATCCATAAAACCTGTCAAACACTGGCCTGATAAATTATGCAGTTAAACTTAACTATCTTTATTGTTAACTGATTGATTTTGATAGATATTTATCGATTACAAATCGATTTGTGTGAATTTTTCAGAGAGAAAAAATACACCGGATATATTTCTTGGATTTAATTTCGTACATGAAGGTAAAGTTTTAATATTTTATTAATACATTTCCTTATTTTTACTTGTAAAACATTTTGTGTTTTGTTGTTTACCTTGTCAATGACATAATGTCCTCAATTTATATACGCAGAAAAATTAAATAAATTGAGGTAATGCATTATAACAACGATATCATGATGTTCAAAATTGTAAGACAGACAACCAGTCTTTTAATCACAATGACATTTGATTGGTTGATTTTAAGCACAATATTGATTTTGACCAATGGTATCTCTTCGATCTGAGACTGGAATCGAATCTCCTGTTAATGATTTTCGGCATTTAATTACCTAACCTCCAACAGACTTTATATTACGGTAAATGTAGTTTAACATAAAATGGCGCCATAACATTAACGTCAGAACTAGCCTCTTTAATTTTGTGTGCACAGAAATTCTTTTTTTTCCAGTTGTTAAAAATGATGATGTGTGTACCTATCTACATTAATATGATGATGGTGTATCACATAAATAATACCAAAACTTGCTCGGGGGTGACGTGCGGACATGCGATTTATCAATTTAACCAGATTCGACATATTTTTAATGAACTTCGGGTCATGTTCACTGCTAATTAACGATAGTCTACTACATGTATATCAATTTAAACAAAATATACATGTATATCTACCACTGAATATATCAGATCTACGTATGCGCGGTGTAACTATTCCAAAACTTAATTGAGAAACAAATAAAGAAACATTTGAATTACCGTATGTAAATTAAATCTCGGTTAATTAATAAAAATGTACTATTGGTTTTAAAGTAAACTCATATATAGATCTACGTGAAAAAAATAACCAAAATAATCGGCCTCTTCCTGGTTGTTTGACTAATTCAACCTAGTGATAAGGGGTTAATCAAATAAACAGTTCTCTTTATAAACTAAATACGCCCTATTATTGTATTATCTTATTGTAAACTGTTATTTTAAGACAATATTTTGTATATTTAAAACTACGCTGCTTTCGAGCCCTATTGTATTTAAGCTTTACGTTTCTTACATTTATAATTAAATTGCGACCACAACAGGATCTAATCCATATGTATGTATATAGCTGATAGTATAAATGAGTATACCATACGTAACGTTTTATTCACAGAAAACAAAAAAGTTTTTTCCCCCCACTGTGAATGAGAGAACTTTTAAAATACATGTAAATGAATTCGCAGCTTTCGTGTTAGATATTCGTTCGCTAGTATCTTTAACTTTTTTAGAGTATTTAAGGTGAAGTTAAATGTCACATAATTATATATGCATTTTTTCCCATGCGTGAGACCATAACATATCCCACAATGCATGACAGGAATACTTAAATATAAACATCACGATGTTTCATACCCTATATATTTATAAACTATTTACTATTTTGGCGACTTACTCGATTGAATTGGAATATATTTAAAAGTTTGTAAGTTCACTTAATATAGTTTACTTCTTTGTAACTTTTTATGCATTTACTATATACATGTACAAAGTTTTTGTATTTTTATATACTGTGTATACATTTTATGCTCTGGTTGCTAATTTCTAATTGCTAATTGTATACTAAATGCAGACGAAATATGCAAATGCACATGTTTATGATAGTGCACAAAACGATTCATTATCAAGTTTTATTTTAAATAATAAACAATATAATTTTGAAAATCAGAAGTTTGGTTGCTCTTTCGTTTTATAACAGACAAAACAATAATAAAGAAATAGACTTGCACCACGATTTTTCTTCTATATTTTAAAAGTCAAAGCTCATGTTTGAAGTAAAATCGACCCTTAGTCGAATCGGTCCCAAAAATGTTGTCTATATAATCAATTTGACTTGTTTACCAACACTTTATAGGTTGAAATATCACTTTTCGTGCAAATCTCTTTTGAATGCTAATCACCAGCATAACTAGAGTCATGCTGCCTAGTTATAATATTTTGATATCGGAACCTCTTTAACTATACATATGGACAATTTTGATATTGAAACCCCTTTAACAATACTACTGGACTATTTTGATATTGAAACCCTTTAACTACTTATGGACTATTTTGATATTGAAACCCCTTTAATACTACTAATGGACTATTTTGATATTGAAACCCTTTTTACTACTATTGGATTATTTTGATATTGAAACCCCTTTAACAATACTACTAATGGACTATTTTGATATTGAAACCATTTAACTACTTATGGACTATTTTGATATTGAAACCCCTTTAATACTACTAATGGACTATTTTTATATTGAAACCATTTTTACTACTATTGGATTATTTTGATATTGAAACCCTTTAACTACTAATGAACTATTTTTATATTGAAATCTCTTTTAAGTACAACTGGGCTATTTTGACATTGATGCCTCTTTAAATAACTACCATTGGACCATTTTGATATTGAATTCCCTTTTACTACTTAATGGGCTATTTTAATATTGAGTGTCCTTTTACTAATTATGGGCTAGTTTGATTCTAACCACAATTGCACTATAGTTTAATATGGAAACCCTTAAACTTCTAATGGATTATTTTGTCATTGAAACCCTTTTTACTTCCATTGGAATATAATACAAAATAAGTGCACTACACTAGTGTAGCATTGTAATAGTTTTACAAGTAAAAATGCCTAATAATCGTATGTATTCGGGATATTTCGGATAACACGGTGTAACTTATAGTCCTTACTGTGTGATAATGGTAATGGTGTGATTAATATATCAAGTTTCTTGTTAGCTAAACCATAAACAGATAACATTAATGGATTCTTAATTTGGTCATTTTATCTATGTATATACTAATCGAGATCCCATGACACGCGGAGATGAATCATACAAACACACATATGATATGTATTGTTAGTACAGTCAAGGTCTTTACAGTCAATGTCTTTCAAATGAAAGACCCTGGTACAGTCTAACCACAGTAAGAGACCACCACCATTATGCATATATGAGAAACCACTGGCGTTCGGCATATTTGCCATGCCAATAATGGTCAAATTATCATAAAATAATCACCCCTTGATCATCAAGAACAAAATAACAATCCAGCACCCGTTTACTATATAAAATAACTATCCAGCACCCATTTACCATATTAAATATATTTTTTATATAGTAAATGTGCAGAACGCTTGTGTAAGAAACTTACTAAATCACTAAAATGTTTATTTTCACTTGCCTATACCACGTGACATTTTAAGATCCGCACGTGGCACCTGATAAAATGTAGAACGATCACATAAGAATATTTTAGGAGAAAATCATTATTTTTTCGGAAAGTGAAAACATGTGCTTGAATTATCATATTCAAGGAAAAAAAGAATGATTTTTTTTCTCTTGAATAAACATGGGCTTCTAGCTAGAATAACCGGGATCTACACTTCATATAAATAATTATATAATTATTTTAAAGTTCTGGCTAAAAATAAACCTCGGACCGTCTTTTGTATTGGGTTTATTGCCATGCAAATCATTAACAATCACCTGTTATTGGCACCGTGTTTAACCAAATTTGTCTGTTAGCAAGGCCTGGACAGTTAAGATGAGTAATTCTTAATTTCTATAGCTGC
Organism: Ruditapes philippinarum; assembly: GCF_026571515.1. NCBI lineage: Eukaryota > Metazoa > Mollusca > Bivalvia > Venerida > Veneridae > Ruditapes > Ruditapes philippinarum. The sequence continues at coordinate 95,499 of NW_026859327.1, forward strand.
TTTTAATACTTTTAGAATAAATTAGAATAAACTTGAAACAAAGCTATATCCATTGATGTGAAATGTTTGGACTAAAATGGATTCAACTTTTCGCGATTCTACGGTGGAAATAAAATTAGATTGTATGTACTGTCCCTAGGATATCATAGAAACAATGCAACTTTATTAAAAACGAAAATAACCTAGTTGGATACATCTCCTCTTTGAAGTGACCGCTGTTTAATGTGTAATTATGATAGAAATAAACTGTTCAATAGAAGCACGTGATGCGCGTGCCTTAAGGGTACAGTCAATATTGACATATATACTTGTGTTATGACGCAAATGTCCCCCTAGAAATGTTTACACAATATCATGTCATATTATTATAGAATATAATAATTTGGATGTTAATATGCCTGCTTTATTTTCATGTAGGTTTTATGATACTCCTATGTACATAGGCATATGAAATCCATGCAAAATTTATCAAAAAAAAAAAAAAAATTGTAAAAGTACCTAAATGCTGACAGATGTGCAGAATATAATAAACAGTAACAGTTTATTGTTAGATATTTTACAACTGTATCATATGATGCGAGTCCCTATCATATTTCATTACCTTTATATGCATTTCAACTATTTACCGAAGCGTCCTGGTGCCAATTTTTAACATGTTCTATAAAAATGATAACTCCTACGTAGGAGATAAAAAAAATCCTAATTAGGACTTAATAACTTCTACGTGGGACTTTTTAACTGTTCTCCTACGTAGGAGTTATAAAGTCCTACGTGATGGACTTCTTAAACTTCTTATTAAGCTTTTTATCTCTACGAGGATTACAATTCAAACGTAAGTCTTTTAAAAGCCTAATTATGGCATTTTACTCCTACGCAGGACATATAACCTAGTGGGACTTTTAAAGTGTTCAACCATGATTTAACTCCTAATTAGGCATTTTTTTATCTCCTACTACATAGTCCTACGTAGTAGGTATAAAGTCCTAAGTGGGAGATATAAACTCCTATTTATGTTTTTAATCTCTTACGTAGGAGTTACAAATGCCTATGTAAGACTTTTTTTTATCTCCTACGTAGGAGTTAAGGCACTAGATGCAGCTTTAACTATCGGACAACGGATATAACACCAGCCATGCCCTCAATTTCTTAATTGTGGACCATCAAGTGGAGATGATTTTATCATTTACCTCTATGTAATTTTCACGGAGTATTAGCCAAAATATGAATTTTGAGCCAAAAGTAGATCACTGTACGGCGGCCAATGAGAACCTAAATGTACAGTAATCTAAGACAATATGAAAAGAAGAAAGTAACCTCGAAAATAGTTGTTAAGCCAGCTAAGGGCCTGACTTTCAACCCGTCACTCTCAGTGCTAGGGGCTCATGCACACTAACACACTTTCCTCGTCCTCCGGCCTACTTTGTAGAGCCAATGCCCTCGGCTTTAGTTAGTACATCGGTAGCAGAGTCGTGGGTTGATATAGAAGCTTAACTAACCAGCAACTGAGGTGTGGTGTGGTCTCAAGGATCATCCCTATACATATACCGGTATACAACAACAGCGCTCGATCCATAACCAGTCAATGTGACCTTGGTGATGCATCAGCCAAGCTCCAAATCTTCTGCCGGTGCCTGCATGCGCCTTCATTGCGACGTGCCCACAGCGAGGGAAAGAGAGAAAGAGCAACTAGTGCGAAAGAAATGCCCCTTATATCCCACTGTCAAAGCACATGCTCGTTACCGAGAAGGCACAGGACACTGGGCACTGACGTGATTCTTGATTTTCTAACTTTAAAAAGGGACAATGCAATTAAAACATTCTAGTACAAGTATTGGTATGTGATTTAAGATTATGACCATGTAGACATGCTGAAAGTGAAAGCTTGCATCCAAAATATTTATTTAAATTCAAGGTCATACAAAAATTCAATTGAATAGTTGCACGGCTAATGACAAAAGTTGCGACACTAACTGAACGCAAAACTTCAGGTAAATGTTTAGGTAAGACAAACGCCTGTGTGAGTAGGATAGCCCCATCATGCTGACCACTCCCCCACTCCACCCCTAATAAACCACACAAAAACCACAAACAAACAGCAGCAGCAGCAGCAGCAACAACAACAACAACCCAAAACAACAACATCAACAACAACCCAAAAACAACAACAACCCCCCCCCCCAAAAAACAAAAACAACAACAACAATAACAACAACAACAACAACAACAGAACAACTCGAGCTCCAAAAGAGAAACGAAAAAACAAGAGAAAACAAAACACAAAAACCCACTTTGTAAATGACACATTTCTTCCACTTTTGTTTTTATGAATGTATCGATCACATTCTCTTAGCGATATGAACTTCCTAAATTGAAGGTTTTATCTTAATGTAGAATACCCAATGAGAAATATTATCTGCTGATAGCAAAGTACTTAACAATTATATATCACTGATCCCAGCCCTCGTGAATTGAATAGGTTTGAATTTTACGGATTTAACGACTTTATTGCATTTTTCGTCGTTGACAACCCAAGTTTAACACACATTTTTATACCAGGTATCTAGTAGCTTCAGTTTAGTTGACACAAAAGAACGAAATCAGTTCGCTCTTTTTAACAAATAATACTTTTTTTATAGCAATGTAGTAAAGCATAATCTTTTCTCTTGTTATGTCATATTTTATTCCATGTTGTTTTGTCGTGTACCTTCGGCGTTGTCTTGTCTTGCTATTTTGCTCCTCTTGCCGCATGAAGGGTTACAATTCATAGATCCCTACTATAAATTCTATCTAAATAACAAAATATTTAACCATAGACATCGACATGTGTTCTTTAATAAACAAATACCTGTGAAATTCTTCTTGTAATCCATTGGTGTAATAAAAGGACCTTGATAAAAAGGCAGGGAAACGCATCGAGAAATTTTGGTATATAAAAGAGGTAAATTGTTGCCCTTATTGAAATTTTGGTATAAGAGGTTAATTGTTGCCCTTAGTAAAGTATATTTGTAACTAAGAAAAATCTTTGTTTTCTATGATTATGATGTAGGTTGCGACAAGGGGAGATAATTTCACCGATTTTATTTTACCTCTTTTTAGAATATTTTTGCAAATATATACATATCTTATATTATATAAATATATGTCGTGGTTGCAGGGAATAGATAGGGTTTCTGTCGTAAACATTTAATCTAGATCATCTTAGGCATAACATCAGATGATATCAATAGAAGTTTGTCTTTATTAAATGATGTTTCTAAAAAATCGAGCTAAGATGTAAATATTGATACAATCTGATACAACCTCATCTTGTAATTTATGTTTATAGTCATAGTAAAACTGTTTATATTTGTATACATGTACTTGTTTATGTAAGTAAAAAAAATCTGTTATGTTTTGTTCAGCTATAAAGACTAAAATTACATTCACGTGATATTTGTTAGAATATACTCTTCCTTAAGATATAATGTTTTAATATATAGGTATACTAATATATATTATCTTTAAATTTTTGTCTCAATTTAAGCTCGACTAATCTAAGAATAGGTAGAGCTATTATACTCGTTTTGTTTTTCGTGCAAATTGGTACATTTTATCTCTAAAACTACTAAACACTCATTTGATAGCATAATATGAGGTCATTGTTCGATGCCCATGACTCTAACACGAATTTTGACAGAATTATGGACCCTTTTAACTTTGAAAATTAAATTCTACATTATTCCGGATCTTGTTTTAGTATAGTCAATAACGCTGTCTTGTAGATGTGAAGAAAGTGTAGTTCTATAAAACGGATAATATAATGTATCATTAGCCAGTTAGTTTGTGTTCAACAAAATTTTACAAGTGCACTATTTCGACATGTGTGTAACAAAAAATGAAGGAAGGCGTAATGGGACGTGGTTGCAGGGCATAGATAGGGTTTCTGTCGTAAACATTTAATCAAGATATGCGCAATTGTTAAAATATTAGGATCTCATTGCACTTATAGTTGAATACTAGTAAGTGAATGCATTAATGGGCGTGTGTTTGTATGTACTGTAAATAGAACTGAAATAGATCTAAAGATATTTTACTCGGATGTTTATTTTTTTGACATTTTTGTCATGCACATTTTACGTTTAACTTAATAAACAACAACGGATGCAGACAGTTGCGATTCAATTTTCGGTCAATTTTCATATTTTCCAGTTCGAAAGTCCTTTTTTGTACGTCTTATAAGGTTAATAAGACTATCAATACCTTTATGAAAAAAGTGAAAATAATAGTTCACAAATTATCAGCAGTCGTGTGTGTAACTCAAATGCAAAGTAAACTGTGTATGGGCCTTTGCAATAGAAACTGTGCATGTAATTTGACATTATTTTGTGATATCCATTATTTAAATAATTATATGCTGTTTGGAACCATGATTTCGATTATCTAATTAACCAAATTTCAAGTTTTTTCCCTTCAGAGAAATATATCTTGTTTTATGTTTTAAAAAGACACATGGTTTTTGCAGTTTCGCGCGGTAAGAGATGAAAAAAAAACAACAAACAAAACAAACAAACAACAACAGCAAAAAATAAAACAAGAAAGACTCCATACAATTTATGGTATTAACAGCGTTTTATGACTCGGGTAATAATATGACGAAACAATAATTATTGATAAATGCAAATGACGTTGACCCTCAGTTTCTACCGACCCTTGTCTTATGTTCTTATTCTGCGCATTTGGGATCAACTTGCAGCTGTTTATAGGAGCTAGAAGAAAGCTCTGCGAATAGAATGGAATAATTTTTCCCCCATGTCATACAACAATTCGTCAGTTCCAGGGGGGGCCGAGGGAAAATTGGGACACCCACAATTGACCAAAACCCACATTTTTAACAAAAAACAAATACAAAACCCTATAAAAAATTTTAAAATTAAAATTTTAAATTTTTGACCTTTATGTAAAGGTAAAAATGAAACTAAAAAATTCCATTTTTTAAAAACCTATTTAAAATAAATACATCCCCCTTTTTTGGGGAAAACATTCCCAAAAATGGTACATTTAAATTAAATTATTTCAATAGTGCAAAAAAAGAAAAATTTTCATATCCATTTTGGCCATTTTTTTTTGCTTTTGAGTACAAAAGGACTTACGTGAAGAAAAATTCATCTTTTTGGGTAAGCCAAGTTATTTACCCCGTATCGGTAAAAAACCCCTGATTTAAAACTACATGAACCCATTTGCTCAGTAAAAATTTTATTGGTCCAGTGGCACCGACTCATCAACTTTTGTACGTCTCTTGACCAAGTCTGCTAATAATTGAACAAAAATTGGGTGATTAAAACAACAAAATGTAGGCTTTTTATGTGTACAAAACGACCAAATAATCGGGTCTTTAGTGAAACATCATGTAGAAAAAAATCAATTGTATACATGTATTTTATCTTGCGCAGACGACATTGGCTCATTTTAAAAAAAATAATGCATGCAAAGAATGCACGTATTTGAATCGGTTTTATGAATATATTTATTCAAAAAAATCTTTACAATCATTAAAGGGTACCTAATTTTCTTTCAGGTTGTATGCCACTATTTAAAAGTAGGTTGCACGCCACTATAGACTAGAAGTTATGTAGAACAGAGGGAAAACCAACTGAAGTTACAATGGGGGAGATATTTACACTGAATTCCGCTCACAACTTCGGAATATACACGAAGTCGGGGAAAAGGACAATATTTCAGGTATATCACGGTTGTTTACCTGACCCTCAATGAGGACAACGTAATTTATAAGTATCTTCATTTTCGCATTTTTTTTTTAAACTTCCGTAAAGGCAGTGATTTTATATCAGTGTCTACTGTCAATATGATAAAGTTTTCTGTCTGATGTATGTTTTATTTCTGTGAAGAAACTTAAATGTAGCCCTACATGCCTCAGATTTTAATCAAATATTAGTTAACACATCCGGCTTTTATCTATCTAAGTTTATCAATAAAAGTTTATCTATTAAAGCTAAATTTGTCAGAGAGCTTTTTTGATTTCATATTAAGAATTATTATTTTAACAATACGGAAAACAAACTATCAGATTAATGCTTTATTTTAAATGCTTTACGCAGTAATCCTTTCTTTTTCGTTTTTCAGATTGACTTTTCGTGTAAAAGAATAAGCCTCATAGAAAGGGGAAAAATATCCAAGTCCTACGATTTCTCAAACTTGGACCAGTATGACTCCGAGGTATAGTTAAAGTTCTATTACGTAACGATTTCGCACAATGAAATATATGTTATATAAAATCTCATCCGTCTTTAACCGGACAATGCCGACATAAGAAACGTAACACACGTAATAAAACGGAAAACTATGGTGGCTGATTTGTGCGTCGTGTTGGCGCTAGCGACAACAGGACAAAGCGCCAAACGCCGCGTTGTCGGACGTTCGTCTTGTCGTCCTGTCGCTAACGATGTACGCCAAACGTCACGCTGTCTTACTTTTGTCGCTTTGTCACTTTTGTCTACATGTAGCTTTTGAATGTATTAGTATAAAATGCCATACAATTCATGCAATTTCACCTTTTTCAAAACTGCACAGTCACAATTTTGAAAATTATTTCAATGAACCTTTTCTTTTCCCAGGAAAATCTACACATTGTTATCCGATTTAGAAACAACAAGGTGCTCGAATTTGATGCAGACACCGCCGAGGAGAAGTATACAATATGTCGTCTGCTGGGCATTGTTCTTAATCAAGAACCTGTACAAACAAATGGTAAGTTATAGGTAGATTTATACAGTCAAACCCAAAAAGCACTTCCGGCAAACCTTTATTCAAAGACCAGCATTTTATTTCAAGTAGTTGAACAAGTAGTTCAAATAAAAATCTGGAAAAAGGTGATCCATCGGAAGCATTAATCACAACTAAATTACAGGAATAAGCCAATTTTCAAGAGAGAGGGAACAAGTGTAAACAAGACTTAGTGCCACTTCTTATATACTAGTATGCTATTAGACCACAAAGTGATAAAAAGACAACTTTGAGTGTAACCATTAAAGTATAGATCTGTACTTTTAAAGTTTTTTTGTAATATTTTTTTCATGAGTCAGACGACATATTAGGGTTTAATACACATGCTAACAACGTTTTGAAATGAGTTCAGCCTGATTATAAATGGTTCACATTGATACAGTAAGGTCGTGGCATAGTTAATACTTTTATATTGAGAAGGAAAAAACTAATTTATTTGTGGTGTATATATATTTTTTTCTCACGTTATTCTTTTGAGATATAATCTGAAGATAAATATAATTGTGTAACGTAATTACTATTCAAAATACATCAGTGAGGTAAATTATGCTAATTCTGATAATACTTAAATTGTATTTATTTATTCGTAAATTATTAGTGAATTATATGTTTAATTAATAGTATTGCTAATTTATTATGATACAAATCTAAATAGACTAAATTAAATTGTTGCGATTATCCATTATATGTGGTATCTGGGTACCACGATATTATATACATGTGTTTGATCACATATGAAGTGTCAGGTTTATAACTAAAAATAGTGTAAGTTTTATGCTGCGGTCAAAATGTTAAGGACGGACAGATGGACTGACGAACGGAAGGATTAACACGGACAACGCCAAATCTATATCCCACTGCTATATATAAAACCTATTGGGATAATAATTAAAGCTGTTGTGACGTCGTGAATGACATTACACATCATTTTAACAAATCTTAAATATTTGGAGACTTTTTGAAGAAAAAAGTATCAAAAAGGCACTCTTATTGTAGGCACATAAAAAATTTCTGCAAGCAAAATGGGAAAAATAATAGAGCAACAATGGTCATATACCTTTGGAAATAATGCATCCAAGTTGCCTTCCGCTTTGACATATTTTTCTTTATACACATTGTCTCAATTGTATGGTGGCATATTTCTGCCACCAGATAACCTGATAACTAACTAGTTAATTAAGAGGTTAACTAGTTAGTTATCAGGTTATCTGGTGGCAGAAATATGCCACCATACAATTGTTCAGGCACTTAAGTTTTACTTTTCCTGCCGGAGAGAAGGTTGTGATGTTTTTGTACACTTATCGTTATTAATTGTTTTCATCTACACAGGCATTGAAACACGTGACAATGGGGTAAAAAACCTTTGTACAAAGAAACAAGTTTTAAAGGAAGGAATTCTGGACAAGAAAGGCAATACCAAAATACCAACATGGTCAAGGTATGTTTTTACACCATGCGTTTACTTCTTCTCCGAAACACGCCCTGTAAAACGTTGATGGAATAGGAATTGTGCCCCTCTACAATTACACGTCAACGTAGCGTCAAATGACGTTGTGTTCTTTAATCTTTGACCTGTCCATTTTTCTATTGCAATGGATTTGTTCAGCTATTTTGACCTGTCCATTATCATTTTTTGAGTATATCCAGATAAAGATTTAAAGGCACATTATGCCTCAGAAATTCATATTATTTAATTCTTCAGAAATGTCAAACATATGTTTGATAATATTTTTATAATCGTTTAAGAACATGCTAGATGTTTAACTGCTGAAGAAAGTAGCGCTGAACGTGCAGAAATGTGTTATAAAGGAAGTAAAATGTAAAAAAAGTAGAATTTTGACTTCCATACAAAATACTGATTGACTATTATGTATACCAATTACCAATAGAGAAAAAATGACTATAATCATACCAATTGCGAACAGAGCAAAAGAAGCATGAGAGAGTTCATGAAAATGGCTTATAAGTATTTTTTAGAAACTTTAATAAGATACCAAAAATAAAAAAAAGTTTTTGAGAAATAAAATTTATAGCATTTCTAGGCATAATGGGCCTTTAAAGTTAGTCAGCCACCAGTAAAGAACCTGGTTAGATTGCCCGAATGTGCAAGTTAGCCTGGCTCTATACTGGTAACAAAGGCTAATCACTTCCGGTTACTGTAAGTTAAGTGTTAAGAAAAAGAGCAACACAAGTATAGTAAACTGTTAGAGTTAGGTCTCAGACTTGAGCACTAGTAGATCTCTATATCATGTGTTTATCCTAGATCAACATTAAAAATGGACTTATACATGTTACAATTTCTTGTGTTTTTCTTACGATGGACAATTTGCCTTTAATAACTCATTTGAGAAGACAAAAACGCAGATATTTGTACAAGGGACAAGCCATAAACAAACAGTCTAAAACAAACGTATAAGGTAATAGAAAAAAACACTCAATCAAACAAGAGGAAGTTTTAAATGTCCAAAAATAATGACAAATATGATTAATTGTCAAATTTATGTCTATATTTAGACATAGAAGACCAGGGTATTCCCGTATTATTAACCAAACGTATTGCCTGTTATATCTATAATTTAAGACTTGAAATTTAATAAGATGATAACAATATATTTTGTAAGGCTATACAAATCTGAGATTACAGATATCCAAGCTGAAATATAAATAAAGGGTGTCACCTTTTAATACAGGTATGCTCTAGGATATGATAAAATATTTTCTAAAGCGTTTTATTTCATAGACCAGGAAGTTATGTCACTTTGACGTTATTTGTCAACATTTTTTAAAACCTATTTTGAATGACATGTTTTAATGTGGAAAGAAAGATCAAAGTATGCCTGCCGCTGATTCCTGAATGATGAAAGAGAATACATTTGGAAGTCGCATGACGTGGGTCATCGGGACTTCTTTCTTGACAGAAGTCTGGATAAAATCATGAAACTTAAATATCTGCCCAACATACACTTGAGCCCGAACACTCGAACACATCAACTTTTGAATGACACATCAAATGTGCATGTTTCCCCGCGAAGTAGTTTGTTAAATTTATCTCAATTTATACGTACTCGTAATCAAACGCTTTTTGCAGTGTACAGTTTGAAAATAACCGAAAACATGTTTATACAAGTTCTCAATAAATTCAGTTATAGCTATATTTTTACAATATTGATAACGAATTGCTTTCATGTCTTATACTGTGCATGCTTAATCTATGTCCCAAAAACAGAAAACGTATATAAGTACATTTATATTTAGTAAATAACCCAGGGTTATTGTTCCGTAATATTAACAACGGAGTAATGACCGCGTAACGACAAAACCAAATTTAATTAGTTTTTTGACCAAAAAGCATGGATCCAGACCGCCTGCGCATCCGCGCAGTCTGATTAAAGGATCCATGCTGTTCTCAATTGTTTAGGGTTTGTAAAGCCAACAGCCAATGGATCCTGAAATCAGGACTGCGCGGATGCGCAGGCTGGTCTGGATCCATGCTGGTCGCAAACCCATTATGTCGGTTTTGTCGTGACATGGCTCATATCATTTATTTTACAGGCGTCGACTACAAGTATGTCCTGGAGAATTTTCCTACTATAAACCTGGAGATGAGGTATAGTAACTATTATCATACATAAAATAGTCAGAACATCAAATGCATTTCACAAGAACAAATACCTCAATTGACACAACATGTTTTGATGCAATTTTTATCTTGGACAAATCGTAGGAAACGCATTTTTATATCCATCATAGAAACTTAAAGTACTTTAAGCAAGGGGAGCGGTATAGTGGTTAAGGTGTCTGTCTCTCATACCTAGGATCATGGGTTCGAGCCCTAATCGGGTCACGACCATGTTTCTTCATCTGGCACCAGTACTAGTTCGTTCCAGCAGGGTCCTTCGAATAGAATATATATTTTTATTTGAAAGACCCTGGTTCCAGGAAGCGGACTCGAAAGTGACTAATATAAGTTGCTAGAACCTACATAAATATGTTTAAACCAAAATACCTCAACTGGCATTATTTCATGGAATGACTATCGAAACTGTGCCTTTAAGAGTGAAAAGGTGGTAGAAGTGAGGGATACGATTTATTCATAATTACTTGTAATGCGAATTATGAGATTTATGTATATAATATGTTCTTTCCTTCTTTCCTTTGAATAGGTTGCACTCAACCTTGTTCAATTATGGGAGAACTCTACATCAGTGAACACAAATGGACAGAGCGGCTTTGTTGTTGCTGTGAGGGATAGATCGTACTAGTAAGTTGGCGGTTTGATAAAAATAGATTATTTTCATTGTTGACCTAGAATTCAAAAAAGTAATTCCGTGTAAAGTATGGTAAGGACAACATGGTGTCATCAATTAGAAATGACAAGCAGTACGTACGTTGGTTGTCTTTTACGTCACCGGACAAAATATTAAAACATTCATGTCATTTTGCTTTTGATGGAACCCTCATAAGTTCGGTAAAATATGGCCAATGCCTGAAAAGAACACCAGAAGTTCAAGGATCCCTGTCAGAAATGATCCGGAATATATATATTTTTCAAAAATACATGCATAAGGGTCACACTACTCTTATACGCTCACTTGGCTTGTGCACGTCCGCACGAAATGTACTGTAGACCTCAATTGAATTTGTAGTTACACGCACCATACACACGACACGTTAAACTTACCATCAGCCAAGACATTTGAAACATTTGTTTGAGAGTCTAGCAAAATTATACTTAATACTATGATGGCTGATTTGGTACACTTGCGCGTTGCGTTGTCGATAGCGACAACACGACCAATATCGTTATCGCCTTTTCGTCTTATCGCTACGACACCCACGACAAACGTTTAAAGGTTTCGTTGTGGGCACTTTTCGTGTGGGGGTTTTTGGGTCGGTGTGAAGCGCCCCAAACGGCGCGTTGTCGTCCCGGCTTTTGTCGCGATATCCCCCCTGTGCTTGGGTTTAACTTTATGAATCCTTCGTTTTGAAAACAAACAAAAAAATGTGACTTTCGCGACAAACCCAAAGAACCCCCCGTTTGGCTTTGCATCCTTTAGCACATGAAGAAAAGAACGCAGTGGGGACACAACCCCTTTTGCGTTTTCGTGGCTGTCCAAAGAACAACCAAACGCACAAAAGTGTACTAAATCAGCCACCATATAATTCCCATTCTTAAATGTTTATTTACTAGTACAGTAATACATTGTAATACAAAATTACTAACAATGAATATGGTATTTAATACTATTTATGTTTGTCATATTTTTAGTTTCAGATTACCAAGTGAGAAAGGTGTAAATACTGAACAAGAGAGAGACAAATGGGTTCAGGTAATATCTTGTGATCTTCAAGATATCGCGAGATTTTATAGATAACGCGAGACCTTTAAATGGGTTTACAATATAAGATTTAAATGGTATACCAATTTATAGAATCCTGTACTGAATGGTAGATTTACATCATTATAAAGATGACAATACTGAAAAATGAACCACTATATAAATCATATTAGTGAATGGTGCACCAATATAAAAAAGTTAATCAATCAATGGTGCACCAATATAAAAAAGTTAATCAATCAATGGTGCACCAATATAAAAAAGTTAATCAATCAATGGTGCACCAATATAAAAAAGTTAATCAATCAATGGTGCACCAATATAAAAAAGTTAATCAATCAATGGTGCTCCAATATATAAAACTCTATAATGAATGGTGTACTACGAAATAAAAAAAAACAATAGTGAATGACGCGTCCAATATGTAAGTCCAATAATGAATGAAACACTAATACACAGAACCCAATGGGTTAAGATGCCATTAGTAAAATGGTACACTGATATAAAAAGTCCAATACTGCAAATCCAATACTGAACGTTACACCAATATACATATAATCCAATAACTAATACACCAATATACTGCGTATAAAATCCAAAAGTAAATGGTACACCGATATGGTGATTCCAATTGTAAATATTGCATTATTCTATAGAATTTAAATGTCCGATGTATATTTTCTTATGTGTGGTAAATTATTTACGATGTAAACTCTAATCAGCTGCAACTTTTTCGGTTAGATTTTACTTCTGTAAATGACTATATAACTGATAATATGAACAAGAAACCACACAATGTTGTTTAATACTCAACTTATACTTATAAAAATGCCTTTTCCTTATTATAAAATTCAACTTTTCGATTTTGTCTTTCACTTAGGCATTCAAGCAGGCCAGTCAAAGAAAAAGGGCAACATTCTTATTGCTTGAAATGTCAAAAAACTCGGAATATGTAAATACAAGACAAGGTATGACCAATTTGCTTTTTACCGGAATACGACAACAAATTTACATCAAGTAATACTTTTTATTATGCATCTATTTGATAGTGATTGAAATATAAAGCTAGGTAAGTAAATGTACACAACATGTAAGGAACTTAAAACACGTAAAGAACATTTAAAAAGTTGCCGCAAGTGAAATGTTTTAAAATGTTTATAATAGGACTAACACCACTTTCCTGCTTACGTGGCACTGTAACTTTAAACCCAATAATCAAATCATTATAAAGTAGGAAACTATTGTTATTACTAGCAAAATTAGTACACAATTTCAAAATTATGGTAATTATTAACTAATACTTTTGTTATGACGTCATTGCTATTCACTTGAATGTTAATAAAATTGTACATTTTGATATCCCCCCATGGAAACAATTAATAAATAACTATCTTTTTTTATTATTGTACATTATTATGTCAGATGTTCCGTTACCTAGTATACCGTCGGAAGATGAAGACGAAGTCTGCTATTACAACCAAAATACGAGCCGTTCAACCATGTCGTCCAGCGACTCCAACTCGAGCAGAGAAATACTGGAGGGTCTTGAGGTAAGCAACATATTTCACGGTGGCAGCTCTGGCGTTCCATAGTGATTCTTTACCACTTTTTAATTCCTCATATAATAATTCTTATTTGCTCGCCATTTAATTGTCAGAACACATACTTCCTAGTAGAATAAGTATGTAAATAGTAACACCCGCTGTTCATCATTAAGTTTTATTTACACGTTTTCTAACACGGGGGGGGGGGGGTGTGAACCCATATGGATCACAAAATTGAGCATCGGTAAAAAAATATATGTGAATTTCCGTTGCTTCCAGATGTTAGTTTCATTTCATATGTGAAAAAAAAAATTTCATAAACGGGGAAATTTTTTTCCCCCTTTTTAACTTTAATTTAAAAAATAAAGCGTTTTTTTGAGAAATGGGAATGTTTTCCCTCCTTTCCTGATTTTCCCTTTAAATTACCCTTTTTTGTTGGGAATTTTTATGCAGTCTACATCGAGATATTATTGCCGTCGTGGGTTCTGGTGTGCCCAAAATATGCAATGCGTATGAAGAAAATGCCGCTAAACGGACTCCTCCAAATACAAAGTTTTCAAAAGATCTTACCAAGCAATCAAACATCTAGAGCAGCGGAAATTCACATATATTTTTTACCGATGCTCAATTTTGTGATCCATATGGGGTTCCACTCCCGTGTATAAGGTTCGTAACAGTATTTAAACGGACACATATCTCATACTTTTTATTTATCTTTAAGTAAATTTATATAACAAATGTTAATTGGTACAGTTAGTGATAGGCATATTGTTCTTTACTTTTCAACGGCAGAATTCGGCGAGTAGCGTAAGTTTTAGAACTATAGCCCCTTCTTTCCCGCAGTAAATGTATTTTGCGCTTATTTTCACTACGTTACAGCTGTTTCAGAATATGTTTATGTTGTAATAAAATAAGATCACAAACAATGTTCAATATACCCGGTTTTTTACCCATTTATGCACCATTCCTGAATGAATAACCAACATATTACACGAGTTAGAATTATTTTACAGGTATTAATTTCGTAGAATTATAATAAATTTTCTAAAATTGTGTTTACGCCCCCCCCCCCCCCCCAATTCAAGTCTATATAAATTTAGATAGAAAACATATACACTTTATCAATGTATGAATATCAAATTTTTTATGCTTTTAAAGGCTTTTTGACCCCTTTGGAGTTCCTCTTATTCGGATTGGCAAGTTATTATTACATGTAATATGTTCGGTTCAAATGTTTTGACTTTTTATTGTGAAAAGTCTCTCTCTGAAGTGCCATAGAGATATTTAGGATAACTATGACAATTAGAATCTATATCGAATGTTATCATAGATCTACAATGTATATTGTTACATTTTAAAGAAATTGAGTTTTGCCGTGAGTTAAAAACAATGTATATAGAAACATGCGATTTATATGCTAGGCTTAACATATTGTGTTGCTTTTTGATACTTGCTAGAACTTTGACAGAAATGCGATAATGGTAGATTCTAATATATAGATTTTGATTTTTAGAAAAATGATGCATTATGTAAATTTTTACAAAAAAGTGTTTGAAACTATTTGTTGGCCAATAGAATTGGCAGTATTCAAATGAATCAAAACACTTTTGGTAAATCAGCGAAATTTAATACATTCTATTTAATCAACAGTTTTATAAAAAGAATTCAGACAGTTTTTGTGTTGTAGTGTTTGTAGGTAAGCAGTTTAAATGAACGACTGCGCCTTTTTTGTTCCTTGATCAGTTTAATTTTGTAAATGCCTACTCCTAAATACTTAACCTTTATACAGAATGCAACTGTTCCACATCCAGGTTCTAGGTTCTGGAACTATCATTTGCAAGACTTTACTTACAGCAAGGGGCAAAAACCGCTTTCACCTTTTTTCCTCAAAAAATTTTTTGTACAAAACCCGCTTTTATTTAAAAAAATGTTTTATGTAGTAAAAAACAAAAATTTACTTTAAAGGGAAATTTTTTCAAAATATAGAGAAAAAAATCGTAAAAAGGGAAATTTAAAAAGTTTGGTTTTTTAAAGGAACTTTATCGGGAAGTCCAAAATCTTCAAAATCATTGAAAATTTTTTTTACCAAATTGGTAAAGGGAAGGGATCTGTTTCATTTCAAAAAATAAATTTTTTTACTTCCCTTTTCTAACTAATATTTATACTTTTACCCATTTTCATCATTAAAAAGCATAAAATAATATCAAATATAATGAAAACAACTAAATGTGTAAGCTTGTTTTATTATATCAATAATTAAAGGTCAGTTTAGATAGAAAATAAACCTTGCCATTTTATAAGATAAAATTTGGTATTAAAGCATTTTCTTTCCTCTTCTTTTAACTCTGGTTTCACTACAGACACGAATAAATCTTTCGCCTTTTACTAAAGATTTCCGTGCAGTGGAACAATCAATGAGTCTATAGACTTATTTCTGTAATCCTCTGAAAAGAGGATATTAAACAAAACCATTATCTTTATCAAAATTAATTATGTATGAAATGGTGATAGAATAACATCATCATAAATCGTGTCCGTCTGATTATTTACCATTTTTTTTAAACCAAATTTCTAATAAAATCATTCCTTAATATGAATTGTTAAGGAAAATATTAGCTATACCAACTTATAATTTCTTACATTTTCGGGAAATGTAAAACAGTGGCATCCAATGATTATGTTGTTCATTCTGGTCATATCGGCGCTTTATTGATTTGTAAACAAAACGGAAAGTGGCGGAAAATGCCACTGTCATTTTAAGGTGCAGACAGTTAAAATAGGACTGTGGCTCATATTTACTCCTTATATTTGTTTTAACTACATGTATTAGCTTTTTAATGATGCATAGTTTAAGGAAAAATTGCTCTTGTTTACATTTTCTTTAAATTTAAGTTTACAATGGGAAGTTAATATAAGGCTGAAAGACATTCCAAAGATCCAACAACGTTTCTGTAATGACATTTTCGGCATCTTTATGTTTTTTCTAAGAATATATTCATTACAGTTCAGTAACATCACTTTCTGGTGGTGCACGTAATTGTTTGTTGGTTAGGCATGATTGATTACAATACGATGATTTTTCGATTGTTTGAAAGAAATTACATAAAACAAGAAATAAATCTTTAAATAAATGATACTCAATCGAATAAAAACTTGTTAAGTTGCATATATTAGTTTTTTAGTTTCAACAATGACATAATACTTCTTGTAAGGTTATTAATCTTGAAAGATATGGAACATCTATACGTTTCTAAACGAACCTTTCGTGTTTTGGTAAGTGAACTCAATTTCTAACACCATCTACTCAGTCGGTAGGGAATTTTTTTTATAAATACTTGATTAATATGCAAAAATATATGAAAATTGTAAACATTATATCAATTGAACACATCAATAATCATAAAAGATATCAGACACATATTTGAACATCATAATCTTAGGTCTGATATTATTCTCGTTATTTTGGACAAAATTTAAAACTCAGATCTTGTGTAAAAACACGCAGTAAGTTCTTACGTAAAATGAACTGTTCACAAGAAAAATGTAATGAAATCTAAACTGCAGCGTAAAATATTTTGTTGGAGAAACAGAACTTAAAATCTGAGCAATTTAAATAGAAAGTTAAAGAACTATCCTGTACATTTTGTTTAAGAACTCTCCTTTACATTTTATTTTATAATGGCAAGAACTATCCTTTATATTTTAGTTTTGAACTACCTTAGAATGACAAGAACTATATCCTTTACATTTTATTTTAGAATGGCAAGAACTATCCTTTACATTTTAGTTTAGAACTACCTTATAATGACAAGAACTATATCCTTTACATTTTATTTTAGAATGGCAAGAACTATCCTTTACATTTTAGTTTAGAACTACCTTATAATGACAAGAACTATATCCTTTCCTTTTTATTTTAGAATGGCCGACGAGATTCCAAGATTTCATTTTGTTATTCAAAATGATCAATGAAAACTCGTCTTATATGAAGTCAAACTGATTTTATTTAGACCGGATGATAAAGCTAAAACTTTTCGAAACAATGCATTTTAATGAATGACTAATTAGAAATTTTGTTAAGTGTATTTCCTTGGTCACCCTTTCAGAGATGATTTAAATTGATTTAGTTTTAAAAGTTATGAGTGTAAAAGAAAATTAAAAAAAAACTGTTTTAAATGATCAAGTAGATGATCTACTAACAAGAAAAGTTTTCAAATGAACCTTTTTTTTAAATGAACACAAATACAAATAATTTTAAATAAGGGATTGTATACAAAATGTTTGGTATTATAATGTTTGTTAAATATTCAGTTTAATTTTCATGCTATTTTCTTTTTCTCTGCAACCAATATTGAATGTATGTAACATTAGTATGTTTTTATTACTACTGCAAGGGAAATAAGCGTTAAATAGTTTAAATAAAATTACACTTTAGAGGACTATGAAATTAAAACCTATTATTTACTTCCCTTTTTAATAAACTATCTTTCTTTTTTAAAATATCCATTACAAATGCCATGTTTTTATATCTAATTTTGTAAAAACAACCCAATTTGTTGATTATTTCATAATATTTCAATATAAGGTCAGTTAAGAAAGAATAAAATTAAAGCTCAACTTTTAAGCATAAACATGTTATATAAAATAAGTGTATTAATTTGCTAAAGTTAACTCTGGTTTCACTACAGACACGAATAAATCTTTCGCCTTTTACTAAAGATTGCCGTGCAGTGGAACAATCAATGAGTCTATAGACTTATTTCTGTAATCCTCTGAAATGGGGATACTTAACAAAACCAACATATATTAAAATTAATTACGTGATGAAATGTTGGTAGAATAAAACCATCATAAATCGTGTCCGTCTGATTATTTACCATTTTTTTAAACCAAATTTCTAATAAAATCATCCCTTAATATGAATTGTTAAGGAAAATATTAGCTATACCAACTTATAATTTCTTACATTTTCGGGAAATGGAAAACAGTGGCTTCCAATGATTCTGTTGTTCATTCTGGTCATATAGGCGCTTTATTGATTTGTAAACAAAACGGAAAGTGGCGGAAAATACCACAGTCATTTTAAGGTGCAGACAGTTAAAATAGGACTGTGGCTCATATTTACCCCTTATATTTGTTTTAACTATTAGCTTTTTAATGATGCATAGTTTAAGGAAAAATTGCTCTTGTTTACATTTTCTTTAAATTTAAGTTTACAATGGGAAGTTAATATAAGGCTGAAAGACATACCAAAGATCCAACAACGTTTCTGTAATGACATTTTCGGCATATTTTATGTTTTTCTAAGAATATATTCATTCAGTAACATCACTTTCTGGTGGTACACGTAATTGTTTGTTGGTTAGGCATGATCGATTATAATACGATGATTTTTCGATTGTTTGAAAGAAATTACATAAAACAAGAAATAAATCTTTAAATAAATGATACTCAATCGAATAAAAACTTGTTAAGTTGCATATATTAGTTTTTTAGTTTCAACAATGACATAATACTTCTTGTAAGGTTATTAATCTTGAAAGATATGGAACATTTAAAGATGTAGCTCTATACGTTTCTAAACGAACCTTTCGTGTTTTGGTAAGTGAACTCAATTTCTAACACCATCTACTCAGTCGGTAGGCAATTTTTTTTTTATAAATACTTGATTAATATGCAAAAATATATGACAATTATAAACATTATACCAATTGAACACATCAATAATCATATAATATATTAGACACTTATTTGAACATCATAATCTTAAGTCTGATATTATTCTCGTTATTTTGGACAAAATTTAAACCTCAGATCTTGTGTAAAAAACTCAGTAAGTTCTTACGTAAAATGAACTGTTCACAAGAAAATGTAATGAACTCTAAATGCAGTGTAAAACATTTTGTTGGAGAAGTAGAACTTAAATATCTAAACAATTTAACTATAAAGTTAAAGAACCATCCTGTACATTTTATTTTAGAACTCTCTTTATAATGGCAAGAACTATCCTTTACATTTTAGTTTAGAACTACCTTATAATGACAAGAACTATATCCTTTCCTTTTTATTTTAGAATGGCCGATGAGATTCCAAGATTTCATTTTGTTATTCAAAATGATCAATCAAAACTTGTCTTATATGTTAATTTTACAGGAAGTCAAACTCATTTAATTTAGACCGGTTTTCAGTCGGAAAAACATAGGCTAATATAGAGCTAAGACTTTCCGAAACAATAGGCTAATATAGAGCTAAGACTTTCCGAAACAATGCATTTTAATGAATGATTATTAGAAATTTTGTTAAACTTGTATTTCCTTGGTCACCCTTTCTCAGAGATGATTTTTATTGATTTAAATTATCAAATACAAGATCAACTAACAAGCGACCCTTTTTTTTTAAATGAACACAAATAATTTCAAATGAGTTATTGTATACATTATGTTTGTATAATGTTTGTTTAATATTCAGTCTAATTTTCATGCTATATTTCTTATATTGAATGTAGCTACATTATAAATTTTACATACTACGGCAAGGGAAATAACCGTTAAATATTTTAAATAAAATTACACCTTTGAGGACTATAAAATTAAAACCTATTATTTACTTCCCTTTTTGAATAAATTATCTTTCTTTTTTCAAATATCCATTACAAATGCCATGTTTTTTATATTTAATCTTGTAAAAACAACCCCATTCGTTGATTGTTTCGTAATATTTGCAATATAAGGTCAATTTAGAATAAAATTATAGCTCAACTTTTAAACATAAACATGTTATATAAAATAAGTGTATTACTTACTAAAGTTAACTCTGGTTTCACTACAGACACGAATAAATCTTTCGCCTTTTACTAAAGATTTCCGTGCAGTGGAACAATCAATGAGTCTATAGACTTATTTCTGTAATCCTCTGAAAAGAGGATATTAAACAAAACCATTCCAAACTATTCTTGTTAAACATGGCTTATAAAGACACATGAAAATGGCAAAAAAGACATATCAAACAGTAGTAAAAGAGAGTGTATGTTTTATTGTTTGAGAGCGGAATTTGGTAATAATTATATGTATGCTAGTGTCAATTTATTCGGCACTTTATACATCATGAGCCCAGAAAAGTAATTACATCTAGATGGAAAAGATTAATTATTTTAGGTTTTAAGATTTAAGGAGAAGTGATTTTTAACGATTCTGACAATTCTGTTTTTTTTCTCAATTTCTTGCAATTTCCTAAATTTGATTCGTTACTTTGAATAGTATTGACTATTAACAAGACTTAATCCAGAATATTTCCGACATACTGAGTAAGATTGTCATTTTTCATTTTTGATCAAATTATCACGCATGTTGTCTTTTCTGTTTATTGAGTGCGCACTATTATTGCATTTGCAATATAGCTTAGCTGAAGCTCAGACTGGATACTTCTCAAACTATGATTGGCTTTGCGTAAGGTTGATTCATTTGCATACCTTTGAAAACGAAAATGCGTGCTTTTAATTTATTTGGTCCAAATACAATCTTAATTAATAGTCCAAAAATACTATTTTAGTACAAAAAAGAGCAAGAGATAGAAATAGTCTAAAAGTTATCTGTAACTAAATTGTACATTTTTGTGTATAATATGTGTATCGATATGTGATAAGCTTACGGAAGTTTTGGTTTTTAAAGAATGTCCCCTTTAACAGCAACCTAAAACGTTACTTTTAATTTTCAAAAGTGAGGAAATAAGTGGAATGTTTGTCAATATTTCAACTTAGAAACCAAACAATGAGTATAGGAAACTACCCATTTTACAAAGTCCTAGGTTGCTCACATATGATTGTCTATGAATTTAAAGGATATTGTTTTATCTAGCGTTCATTTAATTTTTTCAACTAATGTAAACGCTTAAACAAGCGGTTACTTTTCCTAAACCGTTATTTTATGGTGAAGGAGATTAAATTTGTTGGAAATGTGTTGCTTTCTGACATCATGAGAAATGATGGAAGTTGTAAAATGGTGTTTATGTTGTTCTATTCAGGTCATAAACGAGTTGGACGAAGTTCTGAACGATGAGTCGGCGTCGTCATCGAGGTAAGTATTAAAAGTTTTTTAATATTCTTTTAAGAATCTAAACAGAAAGTTTAAATTTTGAAAGTGGAGTTTGAATATGATCAAGAAAAAGAAATATATTTTTTAGAATCTAAACAGAAAGTTTAAATTTTGATAGTGGAGTTTGAATATGATCACTTTGTATTTAGTCCATGCATGTTCTTTTTGGAGTCATTTTATATCTTTCAGAACATTTAGTAAAAAGAAGCGGATTCTTAAATAAATTTTCTTTTCATTAAAACAAAAAAAAAACATTCTGGTTTCAGAAATGCACAACGTAATATATCTCTCAGTGTGGTTGAGAAAACAAGCCCTATGTTAGTTTCTCCTTCCAAAAATCGGGCACGTCCACCTGCAATATACAACATGAAGACCAGCTTTAAATCTGAGGATGATGCAGAACCACCAACTTATGACTTCATTCCAGAACCTGATTATTCACCGCCACCATCACCGACGAACCACTCGACAAGCGAGTCCTCCTCAGGTTTCGGGTCACTTGGAACAGACAAACACTCTTCAGGCGTGTATAAACAAGTTATAACTCGAAGGGACTCTGACAATGACAACCGCGTGATCAACAACCGTGTGTCTGGAAGTTATAACCAGGTGATAAAAAATGATGCTCCGAATAAACGTTCCTCGGGGGAATACACAAAAGCTATAAAACCAGGTGCAGGTGCTGTGAATGTTATGTCAAACTTTACTGAAATCCCAAAACTAAGAAGAGTTGGATCTAAAGACACAAACGAAATTCTCGACAAGGACGTAAATGTCAGTCCTAGGGAAAAAAGTCCTCGTGATTCAAATCAACCAGTGTACACAAATGAAAAGATATCTGTAAAACAGATGCAAGCAAGTATCGAAAACACTTACATTAATGAGGTAAAAGACAAACAAGAAGAGAAATCCGATAAATTACCAAGTCCTAGAGATAAAAGTAAGTTTCCTGTACCAGCACCGTCGGCACCACGACGAGCACCACCACCGCCCGTATGCAATATCCCGCCGGCTCCGCCACCTGTGTGTGCACCCGCGCCTCCCGCAATACCACCACCGCTATCTCAAGTGAAACAAATGAAAGGAAAATTGAAACAAGTGCATTGGAGTCGCACACCAAAACCACTAGTAAGAAAAGTTCTTTATCATCACGGTTATATATAAGTTGGTCACAATAAATGGGTCCTGAATATCAAGTGATAAGATTGAAAATAGTAATGTAATACACAATGTATGTAATTTTGCTTAAAGACAGAAAAAAAAACAAACAAACAAACAAAAAAGAAAAAATACGAAATGATCAAGGTCGGCAATGGTTCGATGAGTTGAAAATTAATTTAATAGTAATATTTATATTTCCTCGATATTTTCCTATGTTCATTTACAAATGTATATTTATCATTTATCTAGGTCCAGAATTCGATTTGGGAGCGTCCTCGAGATATGACCCCTAGATTGAACCTTTCTCTTCTGGAGGAACAGTTCTCTCTGAAGGAAAAAGACACACCTCCTACTCCTGGTAATTCTGAAATATTCTTTATATCTTAGTTACTAGAGGATTGTGATGATCGACTGTATATGTACAAAAATACCATAGTGAGTTTGCCTATGAGGACACTTCAGAAAAATAATTTAGTTTATGAAAACAATGCGATCTCATGTTCATCGTGATGGACATGCCCTAAAACACGACGTTTTCGGTCACTAAAATCCGATGTCGCGGACCGAATAACTTATAAGCAGAGTTTTGATACACAAGCATATTCCATTTTTGTGAAGTCAAGAAATCATGCTTTAACAATTTTCATCCTCATTGTATTCTAAACTAGGTGTAGAATAAACGCGGCATATTTAAAGAAAACATTAAATTGACGTTGGATACGATATTTTAGATAATTGATTCTGGTTTGGAAAAGTGTCATAAAAACAATATAGGCGCAATTAAGACGAGCGATTGCTAGTATATTTGTGACATATGTTTCCTCATTAAAATATTCGAATTTTACAAACTTCAATGACTATTTCGTTCAGTTTTCTCGCTGAGCCTTCGGTCTTTCTTCTCTTGATTCTCACGACACAATTTTTTTGAATGGAAAAAAAGCGAACACACATTCATGACAGCTTTATATTATATAATAAATAATCTTCACATCACTCAAATCATTCACAAGTGTTATTAATTTGTATTTTTTCACAAAATCCATGTATAAATAAACACAATATCAATGCAAATTTGCTAACACCCGGGTCAACAAATATATTTGATTACCATCAATGCATTGTAGGCCCGAAGTCTCCATCAGCCGGCAAGCAACAATTGTTAGTGGATGCTAAACGAGCACAGATTTTGGACATCTTCATGTCTGGTTTAAAGAATGAAGGTACGAGGAAACTTGTGGATGTCTTAAACTGTGTGACAGAAGATAAACAGTTTTCCCTCTAAAAAAATTTAAACCACTTTAAAGGAAAAATCCCTGTTTTATTTTTTCCCTTTTTCCCAAAATTTTACAACAACAACAACAAAAAACAACTCTAAATTTAATTTGCGGGTTTTTAAAAAACCGGGGAAAATTTTTACTAATTCAAAAATTTGGGAAACCGGGGCACTTTTCTTCTTTAAATAATGAAAATATTTTTCTCAAAATTCGATTTCAAACCAATATGCAGACGTAGTCCCCTTTGGCATGATAATGATTTCTGTTAGACACTGTAATATGTATATACATGTACTTTCAATTAAATGTTCGATGTTGAAGAAAAATAAAAAAAAACACTTTTTTCTGTATTTGGCTTTAATAATTATGATTTTTTTTTATTTTTACAATGAATACATCTGCTAAACTCAAAAATCATTTTTTTATGTTTAACTGTTGAATTCTGCTTATAAGCAGGTACTAGGGGTCGTGGACGGTAACTTGTACTTTCCAGTATCATCCACGAAACCGAGCCTACAACATTTTCAGATTTGTCGTTTTGGGCGTTCTTTATGGTTTTTCCGTTTGTTTTCTATTTCAAAAAACCCAGGAAATTATGTTTAAAATAGAAAAATTTACGGGAACCCACAATAAAAACCCCCCAAACCCGCCAAAAACTAAAAATTTGGTTTGTTTGACTCGATTTGATTTGATTTTAATCCAGGTAGGGGTTTAAATTTGCAGACTACCGCCCAGGGCCCTGCAGCATATTACACTTTTTAAATGGGGGAATTTTTTTTTATCTTTCCCTTTCGTATTTAAAACTTTTTCAATAAATTTCTATAGATCTATAGGGACCAGCAATTGATAAATTTTCATTTTTAAAAAACGTGAGGGTTTTTTTATTGTGGGGTAAAAACCAACCGAGGAGGGAGATTGACTTTGTATAAAAAATCCCGCTCACAAAAAACACAGGCTTCATCCTGTAGATCAGTTCATGCTCGAGTTATGCGAGATTCCATTTCTTAATATTAGAATAGACATTTGCCTCACACTTTGGGAATTCCCATGGCAATTCGAATCCACTTGCCAGGTAGGTTTTTAATATATAACCATCAACTTAACCTGATTAAAAACAGGGCCATAACATAAAAATATCTGATCAGATTTGACCATTAGCTACAAGGAAATTAGACCTATTGATGAGTTACGCTAAAATTAGAATAGTGTTCACAGTTATATCTAAGATTCAGTCTAAGATTAAACACTTCAAAATTGATTGGAATAAATGATATGTAATTTAGTAAAAAACAAAACAAATTAAAATGTATTATATGGACAGTTTAAAGATATATTTTACAATTATACTGGTTAATACAAGACAGTAGCTAATAAGTGTATTGACATAGTGGAATTGATAGTTTTGTTTAGTTAATGTTGATAGTAGTTAAGTACGGTTCCTGAAAAAGGACTTAAATTTTTAGAGTTTTACTCAAAAGCTTGGGTTTATAAAAGGAATTTATTTAAAGTTTCGATTTTTTAAGGAAGCTATACGCTTTATAGGACCTTTTTTCAAAATTCGTCCCTGGAACCAACCCCATTTCTAAAGGGAATAGAGTTGAAAAAATTTTCTTGCTAAAAGGTAACAAAAAGCTTTGAACAAAACAAGGTTTAATTTTTCGTGGTTAGAGATTTTTAGATTACCTTTTTAATTTTAAAAAAACTCGTGGGGTTTATTTTTATATACTGTTTTTTTTTTCCCGGGCTTTTTGACCAAGTCCCCATGCAGCATGTGATGAACTTCTAAACATTTCAGATGCTGGTTTTTTGTATTGGGAATTATTTTAACTAGCTACGGGAAAACCATCTAAAAGGGAAAACCCGGGTCAAAAATTTCATTTTGTTTTTCGGGGTTTTCAATCCCCGGTTCCCTTTTTAGAAAAGGTGTTTTTGTTTTCCTTCCTTTGAATTTTTTTTAAAAAATTATTCTTTGTCGAGCGCCTTGTTTTGGACAATTTCAAAATTGATTATATTAATTTTTCCCAAAATTTGATAAAATTTGTTATATTTGCTGGACTCACAAACCCTTTTTATTTTAAAAATTAAAAAATTAAAATGTGTATATTTTACTTTACTTTCATGTGCGGCCGTTTTTTTGGCCTGTTGGTTAAAACTGCAAAAGGACTTCCTCACAAGTTTAGTTTTATTTTTTAGATTTTAAATTTGATATTTTTAAAAAGGGTTTAACCATTTTTGAAAATTCTTGTGTAATGCTTACTGTATCATTTGAAGCGTAAATAATTTTTTTTTTTTTTTTTACATTAATTTATTCTTTAAAAAGTGGCAATGACATTTGTTATTTGAAAACTTAAAAGTGACATAGATTATATTCATTTTTCAGATATTGAAGTACTTTGTAATTCCATTAAGGTTGCTTTGTTTATAAGCAAATCCAAATTTTATTTTGAGGATACTATTAATTACCCGTTGTTCATTGAACTTGCAGATTTTAAATGCATATGTTTATCGCGTATGTTTATCTATAAATTTTCACTGCATATGTTTATTGTATATGTTTTATTTACAGATACTGAGTGTCCGCGGAAAGGATACAGGTTACACCTTAATTCATTTCCTGGTAGAACAACTGCGCATTTCCGATCCTGGTCTGTTACAATGGACGGAAACGGTGCAGATGGTGAAAAAATGTGAACAAATTTCAGTTAAGGTCCAGTAGCTGCTAGAAAGTTGGGAAGGTTTAAAAGCTGTTTTATTTTTATTCAATCCATAAATACCAGAATTACATTGATTAGGTTTAAGATGCGTTTTGCCTTTTCAATAATTTTAATTTATTTATAATAACACAACAGAAACCACATTACACAGAGATTGAGACCAAAAAACAATTAACTTATTGATAAACATAATTTTATTGGTTAACAGTGTCCCTTTTGATTCAACCCTATTGCGGGGTTGGTCTGCTTTCCTGTATTTTACTTTCTTTTTTTACCAAAAGTATTTATTAAACATGATTGTATTTAGGCAATGAAAAATGAACAATAAATCTAATATGTCAAAACATAAACAAAAGGTTTGATCAAGTTAAGGGGATACACAATCTTTAAAAGTTACTGTTTCACATCCTATCACTTTATCTAGATATATTACAAATTCTCTCATACATTCTAGCTGAAGAAAGATATTTCTTAATCCACACTCTAGCGGTTTTTTCCCCAAATTTACTTTTTTTTTCATTTTCCATTTTCCCACCCAGTTTCTTTCATCCCCAGCGGGAATTTTTAAACCCCAAAATCTAAATATATCAAAAAAAAAAAAAATTGATTTATTTTTTTTCCCGGGTTTTAAAAAGTGGTTTTGTCGAAATTTTGAAAAAGCATTTAAAAAACTTTAAAACCCAAAAACCAAAGTGTTTTTGCCCCCAGAAAAGGGCCCAAAAAAATTTTTCAAAAAAGATGAAACAGGTAAAAAAATTTCTTTTTTTGGTGTTTTTTTTAAAAAGACGTTTTACTACAGTCAAAATTGTAGACTGACGGGAAAGGGAAAAAAAAAGCTTAGTTTAAACTTTACATGATCGTAGAATCATTTAAAGCGAAAAATAGGAGTCGCCAATATAGCTTCTGAATTAGCTGCCCTTAAATCGGATGTTAGATAACTTATACATAAATCTGACAATCCCTTATTTTGCTTTGGTTTTTGATTGCACACTATCATTGATCTCATGAAATTCCATGATCCTTTTTAAGTTTAATTTAATTTACTTGATTTCTTTTACATTGTATTTAATTTGCATTAAGAAAATTGGAATTTGTTTAGATTTAAAAAATATATAAAAAAATACTCTTTATCAATTCTTGAATTTTGCATCAACAATTGAAAGGAAGTCAGCAATTTGAAAAATAAGGTATAGTTTTCCTCCGATGTGAATTATCTGTCCTTGAAAAAAGAATCCAGGAACAAGGAGACGTATAACTTAAAAACAGTTTCCATTTGTGAATGGAGTATGATGTGCATTCACATGTTTGATGTTGTGATTTGTGATTTGATTTATTGCGTACTTCTTGAGGTTTTCTGAATAATACGATTGTTCGCTTTTAAACCTTTATTTTCGTAAAAAATTTTTTTCATTAGTTTTTCTAAAATTTCATCCCACTAAAAATAAAATTGTAAAAACACAGTTTTCATTAGTTTTTTAAACTTTTTCATATATTTTTTGAAAAAAAAAACGGGTAAAAAGTGTTTAAAATGTTTTGTTGTTTAATTTTCCAAAATTTGGAAGGGGAAATTTTTGTATTTTTCTTTATAATAATATTGTGGGTTTTTGCTTTGTTTTCTTTTAAACCTTATTTTTGTAAAATTTTAAAATTCTATTACTTTTACTTTACTTTTTTGGTTAAAATTTTTGGAAATTTTTACTCTTTTAAAAGCACAGGGTTTCGGAAAAATTTTTACAATGTTTACCAAAAAAATTTTTATTATTTTTAAAATTCAACTCATTAGTTTTTTTCCATTATCAACTTTATTAAGAATTAAACATCTTACACTTAACAAGACATGAATGATTACAATTATAATCATAATTAAATAAATTTACGTTGACCTTGGCAATTTATACCATAGGGTTTTATATGCAATACTAAAGACGTATTACATTTTGTCTAAATTCCAACAAATCTCGCAGAAAAAACTCTTGCCCATATTTAACCAGTTTCGTTCATCCAGCATCTCCTTTGATTTATATGGAACAATAACAAGTACAATTATTACTTACATTTTTCGAATATATGTATTTTATTTTACATATTGCATGGTTGTTTTCAATATAGTATGTATAGTAAATTACATTTATTATACTTTCAGAATTTAACAGTTGAATACGAGATGAAACTGGAGAAATTGGACAGAAGAGGTGGGGAGTTACATCATAAATATAGAAAAATACTGGTAAGTGATCAATGGACAGAGTTCATTAATTGAAGCTTAAATCAAGATACGACTTTTGTACATTGCATCAAAGCTCTGAAAGTGAAATAGCCCTTATAATAGCCACAGCGTCCGACTATTTTCTGACTTTTTTTTATCTAAGATAAAAAATAATTGGTTACTATTGCTTCGTATTATAAGAATGTTAAAAAGCTATTTTGAAATATGTATATTTATATATTTTCATAAATTTGTCTTGTTGGATTATCTAAATGGTGAACCAAATTTAGCAGTATAAGAAAGTAATACAACGATTTAAATAAAAAATGCCACTGCAGAAATAATAAGAAATAAAACAATCTTTACAGTTTGTACGTGCATGCAACCTTTATTTAAAAAGTATAAGAAAGCATATTATGACAAATTAAATTATATATTTAAGAACTATGTATAACTTAAACAATGGTGTTCCCCAGAATCACATTATCAATACTGCATACAACTTCACCAACAATCATTTATTGTCATTTATCTTTTTTCCAGACGAAATTCGGAGAACCTCTGTACCAGAAGTCAGATCAAATGTTTTGCTGTTGTAGCAAACTTTGCTGATAAGTTTAAAGCTGCCATAAAAAAGATATAGACACTAAAACTGTAGAGAGAAAATCAACCACTTGATTTGAAAGATAGCAAAATGGTGCACAGCTAAACAACAATTACAGACGCAGCGTCCGTACATTCATGATGATCCATTAACGTTCGAAGACTGATAGTCTTTTTTCGTATTTTCTCTCTACATAATGAGAAAGATTTGAGTCTACAGATTCGGTGTATTTTTTAAGTGTACTTTGTATATGGAATACTTGCATTAGAAACAGTATTTGTTCAGTTCGTCTGTCTTTGTTTATTTTTTCAAATGGAATATAATGCATATAGCAATTTGAAATGAAATATAATACATATATTTTAATTCTTATTTTTTATTGCTGGTAAATTGTGAAAATACCACAAATCGTTCCACGGTATTTCAAAAGGTAAAGTCTTCTTTTTCAAATTATTTAAACCAAAACCTTATGTCTATTATCTTTATTATACATTATGCACTGTGTATATAGGTCATAACGACCGAATGATATAAGAAAGAAATGTAAATGAAATAAAAAAGAAGCTTACGTT
Organism: Ruditapes philippinarum; assembly: GCF_026571515.1. NCBI lineage: Eukaryota > Metazoa > Mollusca > Bivalvia > Venerida > Veneridae > Ruditapes > Ruditapes philippinarum. The sequence goes on from NW_026859327.1 coordinate 125,783, forward strand.
GAGTGTTTTTTTTTTGTTTTAAATTTTTAACCAATGATTATGTATTTTGCAACATTTCTCAATATCTTAATTTCCTTCCTTTAAACAAAACCTGGCCTTATGTATAAGAGGCGTTGTCAAAGCAAAACAGCTTGTAATTTGTCAAAGCAAAACAGCTTGTAATCCCATGTTGAAAAGTTACTGAATAAGGACACCAAATGTGCTCTGAAAGTGTTTGAATGGGGTCATTTGAGTGTACAATGATACATTAAGAACATGGAGAATATCAGCAAATGTCATTGGCATAAAAATGTATTAATTCCAGTTCAGATAAAGCAAATGAAATACCATAATTCGCCAAAATACTTTCTGCTTGTACATTGCATATGCCTTTTAAAAATGTTTCCGTAATCGCCGTACATCTTTTTGTTTTATTTCAGTTTGACACACGTTTCATATCGAAAGTGTCTGTCTTGAAAACTTACATACTGCTGGACATTTATTTATTTTCAATACCTAATAAGGGATATTTACATATCAGGATATGAGAAACCCTCGAAAATTTGTCTTTGCTTTTGTATATTAGTTAACTAGTTGGCTAACCTGGGAATCGATCTTACAATATCGAGATTTCAAGTCTCGCGCTCTTACCGATTGAGCTATGCGGGTTGGCTATTTTTTTCAACAAAATCAACATGGTTCACTTAAATACTAGTATCAGGGATAACAGTTTTAGTAGGGAACACAGAATTCTCATAGAGAAGGCCTAAAATACCATAATAAAACAGAACAGGGTGTTTTGACTTGTGCATCCTACAGAATGAAAATACATTCTTTAAGTAAAATCGTGCACAAGACAACAGGAGAAAAGATTACTAATGTCGTTTTATTTCTATTTGTTGCGCTCAAAGTTAAATATTAAATCAAGAATATATACCCTTCATCAGAAAAAAAATCATCCTACCAATCTATCAGTATTCAGATAATTTAGCAAACCGACACAAAAATACAATTTGCCAATTAAATAACTAACTAGGCAACAGATAAATGATATGGCCAAGAGAATTAAAACTTATACATATGTACATATATAAAAATATGTAAAGAATCTCGAAATTAAAAATCTGACAAATCCTGAATTCTACTTTAGAAGAATGTTAATTACACAACTCTGGAGAATGAATCTAACAAACGTTTCTGCTATTAAGTGTATACATGTATGTTTGCATAACAAGACCAACAATACTACTTCATTACGTCATGGTTAGGATCGTTAACAATAAAGATGTTTTTAGAAGCAATGTTTACATCGAAAATAAGTTCCTTTCTTTGAAATGCTGCAAACAAATATGATATTGTTTTAAATAATTCATTTTGTTTAGCATGATTTATATAGTAACCGATTAATGTAATGACATTGACCCAATATATTTTGCCTCTTGTGGCTGAATGTTGAAGCATGCACCAGAAATACTGTCACTAGTTGTTTATCGAGAGGCAACTAAATGGGTTTAAATAACTGGAGTCTAAAGATGCAACTCTGAGCTCCAGGAAGTAAAATGGTTTTCACCCTAGGTGTTGCTTTGAATGTTTTTATCACCCGATGTTAGCCCAAATCATCCTTCCTGTTTTGACGCCATTTAACCTAGAAAACTGATAGATGATAACAAAAGAAATCACGATTCGAATTTTCATTTTTCCTAATTATGTTTACTATCGGATTTACACTAGGACGAGTTGTAGGCTAATTAAGCGTATACGTATGTGTTGGATTTCTTATTTGCATAGATTTTCAGGACTAAAAGCACTTTTAGTCTGTGTGCGTTCATTAAACTTTACCGACTGTAAGGGCAATCTAAACCCCATAGACTTGATAATGCCATTTCTGAAAAAAAAATCAGGACATTTTGCGTAGAACCTTTTCAAATGGAACCTTTTAAAAAACCATCCTGTTGGCGGTAAAGAGTTTGGTTGTTGTTGAGAACTGTTGCTACATAGAGATGTTTATTGTATATTTTGCTGCACGAGCATTTAGTATTATAATCTTTTATTCAGGCAAGAATATCTAATACATAACGTTTATACTTACAAATGCTGATAAAAGTCGTTTAACTTGAAAATGACTGTCAGAAATGACAAACCCCAGCCAATAAGCATGCTCTTGACAGTGATCAACTGGTTTGTACAGTTTCATGACAGAAATTCGTAAACACTCGGTCATATAGGGGAAAGGTGCCATACATGAATTAAAATCGTTTAACTGTATGAATCTACTTATGTCTATTAAACATGTTAGTGTGTAAATGTTTTCCTGTAGTTCTGGGACTGTTAAGGCAGTGTCTTAAGAGGCTTATTATTTGCAGTGTACGGATACAGTTAAAATGCTAGGCATACATGTTCGCAATTTCAAAAGTAGTTTTCAAAAGGAACACTTTACACGTCTGGAATTTTGGCAATGAACGTCCTCAAACACCTGTGGTCTCAACCCGGTCAACCTATTGTAGTCTAGAAAGTAGTTCTTTAAAATTTTGAAATGGCCCAGTTTAAGTCATCTAGTTAGATTGGTCATAATTAAAGTGTATTAATTGCATGGGTGTAGTTTTTGTGTGTTATATGATGACTTTAAAAGTTATTTTTTGTTGTATTTCTCCAGGAACTCATTTGTTGGTGAAGGATTAAAGATGTACTACCCACCAGCTGTCAGGAGTTTTTAAAGAGGTGAATTTAAACAGTGTTTACAAAACAGAATTGAAGATTTCTGAAAAAAGTAGATGGCTAACCTTTTATATTTTGGGCCTCATTGGACTTAGATAGTGTTAATGTTTAAAGTTGAAGACAGTATTTAATTCATCAAGAACAGTGGAATCCAGAATTAAGCCTCAAATTTGACTAATTTACAAATAGTACGAAAATTCACCGGTCCGAGTCCCTGTGGTTCTTTCCAAACCGTATCATATTTTACGGGTTTTATCCATAACATAAAAGCTCTTCATTTTAGAGTCGATACGGAGATAAATCGTCCGCAAAATGTCATCTAGTCGGTTGAATTACTTTCTAAGGTTGACACAGCTTAGAGTAGGATGTGTACGAAGCATTCGACAACAGACAAAAAGGGTACACAATGATATGTTTGTTCAAACTGATTTGATCTTTACGCTTTCATGTTGATTTTAGCGACTCACTTTATAATTTTGACTGTTCGTGCACAAATTATCTTGTACTAGAATTTCTTAAGATTTATGAAAGTTATTAAATCATGTATATTAAAAAGTTGATCCCATATGACACTGACTCGAATTAATATGAAATTAGGCAAAGCCTATGAACGGGGAAGTCGTTAAAAATTCCTTTCATTCTTTCCGTTTTAAAGGTGTCATTCGGTATTACATGCACCGCTTCCGTTTTCACTCGGAACACTCGGCGTTTTTTATTTATCCGAAAAGTTGAGATTTGTTCCGTTACCGGAATACCCCGCCTATTATCATTGAGTTACATTGTAAATGGCGTCGCCCGACTAGAACTGACACTGAAAATTTCATTGGTAGGTATAGAATTCTATATATTTTTTAATTCTTTTTTATTTGAATTTCTTTTAAATATACACGTGTAGTCTATAGCCGGGCAAGCCAAAGCCCGGACCCGCTTCGCGGGCCCGGTCTTTGACTTCCCCGTATTAATTACATAAGATTTAGCCTTTACTTATTTACCAATAACTCATCAGGAAATTCACAAAGTAGCATTTTTAAACAATTTATTTCTATTTATCTTCAATAAAATTAAATAAAAAAATTATATAGCATCACATCCTGTATGTCTTATGCCTGTGCACATCAATGCAGAGATTTTAAGAGAAATGATATAGAATCTCAATGAGTGCATAAAGTTTTTTTGTGAGAAATTGAAACCAAGTAAATTTTGTTATTTTAATACAGGCTTGAAACCATCTCTCAAACTTTACCATCTAGCACACAAAATTCTATATGATGTTTGTCACATACAATTAATTTTGCTCAACAATTTTTCTTAGTAATTAAGCCCCTGAGTAAGTTCATGACAGCAATGATTAATAAGTAACATAGGATATATGTCATGTTGACAAATTTAAGTAGATTGAAATGGACACCATACATATCTGTAAAATCAAGGAAAAGGATTTTGACAATAAATATCACCATAAATTGAAAATATTGTTCAAGAGATGGTCCAGTGAGGCTGATTTTAAATATAAAAAAATAACTAAGTTTGAAATTAGGTAAAGCCTATGAACTGGGAAGTCCGTTAAAAAAACCCATTCATTTTTCCGTTTTAAAGATGTCATTCGATATTTTATGCACCGCTTCTGTTTTCACTCGGAACATTGGACAATTAATAAAATGAATTATTATTAATCCAAAAAGTTGCAATTGTTCCGTTATTGGAATAGTTTCTAGTTCTACATCATACTGCTTTAAAATCGTTTACGATCACTCTAAGCAGGTATAAATTGGATACAGTTTTAAGAGACATCTATGAGATACAAGGGAGCTAGGGAACCAATCCCTAGCTCTTATTGAATAGACCCCTTGGTTCTTTTACATGCCCAGTGTATAGCACTGATACATGCGAGGATTACCTGGATTTCTTACCAGTACACCTCTAGGTAGGTGGGAAACACTGAAAATGTCTCTGAAAAATCCCAAGGTTATAACCCAGGAGTGATAATCAGTGGTCTAACCAACTGAGCTATCGCACCACCACACCATACCCTGCCTTTTATCATTGAGTTACATTGAAAATGACTGCACGCAACTAGAACTGACACTCAAATTTTCATTGATAGGTATAGTATTCTATATATTCTAGTGAGTGTCTACAGCGTTTATTCAAATAAAAGCCCTGGGGTCAAAATTGGCCCCACCCCGGGGGTCATTGATTTTCCTTATATGTGTATAGCAAAAACTTAAAAAATCTTCTTTGAAAAAATCCAAAGAGCTAGAGTTTAGATATTAAGCATGAAACATCTTCTAGTGAGTGTCTACAGCGTTCATTCAAATAAAAGTCCTGGGGTCAAAATTTGCCCGCCCCAGGGTCATTGATTTTCCTTATATATGTATCGTAAAAACTTAAAAAATCTTCTTTGAAAAAACCTAAAGAGCTAGAGTTTAGATATTAAGCATGAAACATCTTCTAGTGAGTGTCTACAACGTTCATTCAAATAAAAGTCCTGGGGTCAAAACTGGCCCCGCCCCAGGGGTGTCATTTTTTTTAACTATACGTGTATGGTAAAAACTTAATCTTTTTTTAAAAAACCCAATGAGCTAGAGCTTAGATGTTTAGCATGAAACATCTTTCTTATGGGTGTTCTACCAAGTGTTTGTTCAAATAAAAGCCCTTGGGTTTGAAATTCTTATTGGCCCTGACGGGGGGGGGGGGGGGAGGTCAATGTTTTTATTATATGTGTTGTAGTTTAAACTTAACATCATGAAAACATCTTCTAATTGGTGTCTTCCAAGTTTGTTCAAATAAAAGCCCTGGGGTTTAAACTGGCCCTGCTCGGGGGGCCTATATACAGGTGAGCGACCTCAGGGCCATCATGGCCCTCTTGTATTTGATTCTGTTTTGAATATACACATGTAGTCTATAGCCAGGCCATGATTTCGAAATATGTGCAAACTTGTATATTTAACTGCCTATTAAACCTGTCACTTTTTATCAGCAAGTTTAGATTGGCTTTGAATCAGGCTTTATAATATTTGGCAGTTGGTAGTACAGTACATGCAACTTTTCAAGGTTTGAAATTAACATTTTGAGACAAGAGTTGTAATGAGTTTTATGAATGCATTGTATTTGGAAGGGAATTGTGTAAACAGTAACTGGAGAATACCCAGAGCTAATTTTCTTGCCAAAATTTAATGCATTATATATGGAGTCATTTAACAGGGGTATACAGGAAGTATAATTTTAGCTAGACTTTCAAAACTACAGTACTGAATAATACATGATTTTTTTCTTTAACTTCAGGTTGTCAGGTATTTAGTATAATAAACCATGCTTTTTTTAAGTACATGTAATTTGTTATATAAATTTCTCTTATTTTAGGTAACAAACAAGATGAATGGTCAAAGGAGTTGCTATAGAAAGTTGCTGGTTCCCCTTGTGACAGGAAACACCATGTATGCTCTCTTTGGAATCAACTGGGGTGGAAATGAGGAAAAGGCTGATGTTATAAAAACTGATAATACTACAGGCTAGTATAGACTAAACGAATCTGATTTTGGCCTTAGATTTGAACCCCATATATGTTGAAAATGCATTGTAATACACTTGTTACTATATATAGTTGCATAATTATTATATTGCCTATTATTTCAACTGATTATCAGTGTTACATGATTGATTTATTGATTTATATTTGATTTATGACTTTGCGGACCTGAGGTTGAAAATTCATAACCATAATTGTCCGGCTGAAGCTTTTTCATTTGATTTGTTTTTCAGGTCGATTATCATCTTTCGGCCTGTCTTTTGTTTAACATCTTGATGTTTAGTACTATAGTAATATCACTACAAACTCTTCAGTAATCTGTGACAACCACTAGATACATAATCATTTTATACACATATCAAATGAAAGTGATAATTTTCTCATCAAACTCTAAGCTCTATAATGTTAATAATTAAGTGTTTTCATAATGGCCTTGTTATTGGGCTTTAGACTGTCAGAGCCTTCGGCCAAAGAAAGTTAATTTTATTTTAGCTCACATCTGATAAAAATGTCAAAATAAGTTTATTTAAATGTGTTCCCGTTCCGTCTTGTGATAAAGATAATATGTTATTTGTTGTCATTTAGAATACAGAATTAAACTCATTTGAAGAATGTTATAAAACTAGCTTTATTAGTCCCCTACCGGTTTAACCGGAGGGGACTTTAGGTTTACCCTCCATCCGTCTGTCTGTCAGCCCGTCAGTCCGTCTGTCCACAAAACTGGATCCCGTGATAACGCAAAAAGTACTGAAAATATTTTATGAAACTTGATATATGGATAAATGGCAGTATGGAGATTATGCACGTCATTTTCTTTTCTTTCTATATTGAAAACTCTGGTTGCTATGGCAACAAATAGACTGAAAATATGGCAAATTTAACACATAAACTGGATCCAGTGATTACTCAAAAAGTACTGAAAATATTTTTATGAAACTTGAAATATGGGTAGATGGCAGTCTGGAGATTATGCACATCTTTTTATTTTCTTCCTTTGTTGAAAATTCTGGTTGCTATGGCAACAAATAGGCTGAATTTCAAGATTCTGATTTGAATTTTTACGCTTTTTCACTATAAGTTCTTTATTTCTTTAGGTGTTTACTTCAAACTTTAAATATAACATAAGTTTCTGGTCATCAACCACATTATATGTGACAAGGTTTACAACTCTAGCACAAAAATTATCAGAATTACCCCCCTTGAACTTAGAATTTTTATGAAAAAACTGTTGTCTTTTTAAAATAACTTCTTTATTTCTTAATGTATCTACTTCAAACTTCATATATATGTTTCTTATTATCACTCAACATTTGTGAGGAGGTTAAATACTCAAGCGAGACTATTTCCAGAATTATGTCCCCCTTGAACCTTGATTTCTTTCGAGAAATTGGTATTTTTTACTCCCAACTTCTTCATTCCTTATAGGATTTACTTTAAAATCCCACATAGTAATAATATGACAAGGTTCATAAATCTAGAATCCATATTTTTAGAAGTATCTCCTCCTTACACTTTGAATTTTTCTTATTCATTCTTTAACTTTCTAATTTTTTCTTCATGGATTTTCTTCAAATTAAAAAAAAAACAACATTCATTACCAACACCTACATTATCTATTTTTTTTAATTTTCATCTTTGTTACTTACTATACATTATAGTTAATGCTGTAATTGAAAATTGTTATTTTTTTACTTATCTTCTTTGTGACTATAAATGGTATCTTCAAACTTAAAGTAAAATTCACATCATATATGACAATGTTCATAAATCTAGCATCCTTATTTCAAGAGTTATCTCCTCTTTAAGAATTTTGCATAAGAATATGTTATATTTTGGTAACAGGGATGTTTAAAAAAAACAACTATAGAGTCTCCTTCAGTCTGTCTGTATGTCTGTCTGTTCATAAAAACTGTTGGACCTTTTGATTATCTGTTGTAGAAACATAATTTCCTTACTAGGCAGGGAAACTTAACACATTACTCTGATAAAGACAAACTTAGAACTCAAAAGATTTAAGTTCATTCATGTCATTCATTCACTGGTAACATTGAATGGCCAATCAGAATGTTGCTGGGGTTCTAACCGGTAGGGGACTTATGGATTGCTTGCAATACTGTTAACAATCTCTTGAACTTGTTTAATAAAGTTTATATTATATCAAGTAATTCATATGCGGTCCCTTTTATTTCTATTAATAAGCATTTGTTTTTTTCTATAGTTGAAGACGTGAGACAACAAATACTAAATAAAGCTGACTACTTATACTCAGAAAATAAAGTTGTTGCCTTGTATGATTTTCTAAGAATGCATCAGGTAAGACCATTATTAGAACCTGTTATTGAATAATATATTGAATTCCTGCTGATTGCTTATATCCATGGGGGCATTACAGTTAAAGAAATCTAGTTAAATAATATATTTGATCCAATGGACATGTAACAGTTTACCATGAAATTCCCAGTGAACACCCACAGGGGCATAACATTTTCCAAAGGGGGGGGGGGGGAGTTTATTAAAACACAGTTTGAGTTAAATGTTAAATAATTTTTCGTAATGACATTAAAAATTGTTAAAATTTTAAAGTTTATATGATACATTTTGTATTAACAATAAAATTAAATGGATTCTAATGGATTTGAATAAAATAATGGATTAACTTGCAAGTTCAACACTGGTGAGTAAATTTTTTCCTTGTCAAAAAATCTGGGCGGAGGGGATGGCTTTATTAAGGGAGGGGCATTTAATAGGAATTTTAGAGTATATCTGATTCATAGGTGTTTGCAAATAAAAATAGCGAATCTTAATGATCATTTTCTTTCAAGTCTCAGCTTGTTTGTCAAACTACATGTTTTATAGATATAAATGCTATTTTTTTAATGTAATGATGGATACCATTCAAAAGTGACAAATAGTGATAAAAAGTTACAAATTCAACCATGAATATAGCTTAATAAGACTCAATCATCTACGGTCCAAATTTTTACCAAGTTAATTCTTTACTCAAACATATACTCTCCCTTTTTCCCTTATAATACATGTAAATATCTTTTTTTTTTCCCACAACTTTCACAATCTATAATATTTGGTGTGATGCATACAAAATGTGTTATTTTGTCAGCTCCTAAGTATTATTGACCATTATTGATTTGGTTTAGACTATGAGGTCAAAAAAGAGCCTGGCCATTTCCTGATTTCCTGTCTTGGAAAAAAGAATACTTTTGAGTTGTTAAGTTTATGTCTCACAAATCTTTACAAACTACATTGTAGGACAGTCAGTGTGAAATTAAAAATCTTGCTTATACATGACTATTTAGTTTTTTAACATGTATGTGATCCTAATATTATAACCTTTCACTTCTTTTTAAAAACAAGTCAAAACACTTAAATTTTCGCAAAAGTTTAAACAGTTTGATTTTTGGGCCTGCTGTTGGGATTATTTTTTAATTGTGAAAAAAGTGGAAAAAGATACAATTTTTTTTTAAATTGGGAATGGGTCTTATTTGTGCTCCTGGTTCAGTGTTGGAAGCTCAATTTGTGAAATATTTTTATGTTAAAATGGTAAATAAAATCCCTTAAACTTTAAATGGACTTTTTCAAATTAAAGCTGGAAAAATTAATTACTCAAACACAGAATGTTAAAGGAAAGTAGATCTAGTAACCAAAAATGTTTTTTTTCCTTCAAAATGACAATAAACATACATTCTAAAAAAATTAAGTACTTTTTATATATAATAAAATGATTGCATTTAAATTTATAAAAAAAGAAAAGTGCGGGAAATAAACATTAAATTTCTTTGGCCTTTCATTTTAATCATCATTATAATAATTGTAATATGGATGCACATGTATAATTGAAATAAGACCAGTTCTGTCATCATTTCCTTGTTACTATATTTAAGATATCTGTCAGGTTTAACGTCTCCGCAGTAGGTATTGATAAAGAGATAATATTTCTGTAAGTGAAGAGAGCAGGTGCTGTATTTAGATAACCCTATAACACATTATATGCACACTTTCAGGCGTTATATTTAACTGCACACTAGGTATAGAACTTTTCACACAATAACTAAGAAGCTTTATTTGGATTCTCTTAGAGGCTTAGGTGATATTAATGCAGCAGGAACCTTAGAAAGTATTAGAAAATGTTTTAAAAAAAAAGAAAGAAAAAAAAATAGGTGGATGCATCTTAACAAAGTTATGTCTACCACAATAATTTTCAGGTCAAAAGGTTACAGTCAATGATGTGACCTTTTATCTAAGTTATCTTTTCATTGAAAAATTATGCAGTTTACTATACAGTTTAGCGAAAAAAATTGAAGCATGCTGTTCCCAGGACAGCTCTTGTTGTATTTTGCTATTGAAATCCTTACATATTTTAATTGACTGTTCATAATAAATGCAAAACATGGCATATTCAGCAAGTTTTAGCAGCAAGCTTCCAGAATCATGGTAATTTTCATGAAAATTTTGAAATGTACAATATTGTGAAGTAACCAAAAGAAAGCAATTTACACATTATTAACGGCACTTACAAGTCAACCCATGTAAATTATCCCCCCCCCCCCAAAAAAAAAAAAATACAAGATATGCAAAAATAGCCCTTACTGTGTTAGTAACGAAGAAGAAATATATTCATTAATACTGTAAAATTATTTATTAATCACACATAATGTGTAAATTATTACTTGTATCGTTTTACCCAAACTAAAATATTAGTACATTTTGTTTTACATTGATTTTATTGAAATATTTTGGCTCATCTAGAGGCATGCAGCTTTAATTGTTAGTTTTTTAAAAAAAAAAATTTTTTGAATATTTTTAACCAGCATTCAGAAGATGATGAAATACTATGGAGACTGGCCAGGGCAGCTGTAGATAAAGGCAAACTACCTGAGTTTACAGACATGAAGAGAGATCTGTATTACGAGGCATATGATTATATAAAAAAAGCTCTAGAGCTGAACCCCAGGAATTTTGCTGTACATAAGGTAAGATACGTGTAACATGAAACAATGAAATTTTTTTGTAGATAATTTGATTAAATATATTCATATACATTGTATCAGTAATGGGGGGCATTCATATATACTATATCAGTAATGGGGGCATTCTTATACACTGTATCAGTAATGTAGGAGAGAAGCAGCATGATATTTGGAAATATTTTAAAAACTCAATCCAACATCTATTTCAGCTCTTCACATTATTACTAAGATATGTTAAGAGTTTTGAGTAAAGACAGCTGTATTTAACTGATTAAATATTGTTTTTGTTTGACAGTGGTATGCTATTTTACTTGACTACACTGGTGAACTGGAAGGAAATAAACAGAGGCTTATAAATGCTGTACAAGTTAAAGAACATTTTCAGGTTAGTCAGTGATAATTTCTTACATCATTTGGAAGGAGAGTCTGTGGTTAAGGTTGTTTCCATCAAAACACTTTATCTCTCTGATATGGGTTTGAATCCAAATCTTGGACTTTGGATTCTTTCATGTAAGGAAGCTATTCATCTAGCTTAAAGAATGTTGGTGGTTCTTCTCTGATGCCTGCTTGTGCCTGAAATAATGCACAAAGGGGCACCTGTCAGTCTTCGAAATTAGCACTCGCCCGATCGTCCAGGCGAGTAAATATTAAATTAGGGCGACTAAAAAATCCGATTTTGCTCGCCCGTATGGCGAGAAAAATTTCCGCTCGCCAAATTCATTATAGTGGTGTTCAACTGCGCACTTTTTGCCATGTCACTACTTGTTTCTAGGCTTACTTCCGTTAGCCAATTAAAGGGAGTAATTTATTGGGAACCAACTTTGTTTATGTTCCGTTTTCCATTGTCAAGTATCGTATCGTAGTAACCATGAAAAATGATTTTCATGTACAGCAGGGAATAACAATAAAATAAATTATGACACAAGACTTGTATTGGATTTCCTTTTGTTTCTTTTATTTACCTTCAGCATTAAAGATAAGGAAAAAAACATCAAAATTTGAACAATTTATTTGGGCTTATAAAGTTGGTTTTGGGCGAGTAACTTCTCAAATGTTAATTTCGAAGACTGACCTGAGGTCTTCCTCCACCAGTAAAGCTGGAAATTTGCCATTGATCTGGGACATTGAGTTAAATGGTCAGTTGTGTATCACCTCTGATTAAAAAAACATGTGGGTGTATAGTTAATATGTTACACATTCTAAGCCAATCAGAGTGTGTGTTTTTTCCCCAATTATCTCTAGTTGATTGCAGCAGAGGTTAAGTGTAAAGTGGTGATATGACTGTGTAAACAGTATGTAGCAGTTTCATGTCTTAATAAGTGTGTATTTAGGTAATTTTGATTAATTGAAGGATGTTTTTTTTTGACTTGTGTACACCTTTATTCACAGTTGCTTCTCTTATAGTACCTACTAATGCTATCATTTACCAATTGCTGTTTATTATTTCAACAAATGAGTCAGATATTTATATAACAAGCTTCAGCCATTAACCAATATATTATCAGAAAAGAACACACTTGAGAGATTAATAGGTCACTGATCAAGGCCAAAACTCTTAATATGGATTTTGACAGAATTATGGCCATTTTCGAACTTATAAAATTCTGCATTAACCAGGCTCTTGTTTCACGATCATGAACTGTAATAGTCCAGCATGTTGTCTTTCTGACAGCTCTTATTTTATATTTCAGAAAGCTATTGAGTTGAACCCTAAAGATGCTACATCTATACATTCCTTAGGACAGTGGTAAGTGCATACACAGTATTATATAATGTTCTGTCAGTATTTCACTGTTTAGTAATGTAGGTGCCTTGCAGGGCTCTTTTTATGTGATGGAGATCCAGGTTTATTATAACCCCACCACATTTATATTGAGACTGTACTGTCAACATGGGTCGGTATGTTAGTAAATCTGTCTCCACTCTATAAATCCCTTACACCTGTAATGATTTTATTCAAACTTTGCTGAAATAGCGACCTTAACAAAGTGATTTGCTGAAATAATAATATCTTTATGCTTGCTCAAGTTAAGGGTCACTTTTAAAGATTTAATGTCAGACAGTTTGTGTCTGCTGTAAAGATACTTCTATAAATACTTTGACTCTTCAGACTAGCTCTGAATGTTTTCTCCACCAAGGCCATGTGCAGAGCCTATGCCAGCCTTTTAATGGGTAAAGGTCACACACTTCAAGGATAGCTGTGTTGAAGAGGCGTTTTTGATGGTCCATAGGTGTCACTGATTTGTTGTCTTGTATGTTTATTCATTGGCAGAGAAAGTTCTTTGTATTTATATGTAATAAATATATAATTAATACAGGTGTTTTACATTTGCGGCAATGCCCTGGTACCAGAGAAAATTAGCAGCTGTGATTTATGCTTCTCCACCATCGTCCACTTTTGAAGAGGTAAGATTTATTTTCTGTAATAAAAATTTGGTCTTTGATGAGGTTATAGGCTTTAAATCACTTATCTCCATTATTGTAGGTTAAAAATCATGCCAAGGACACAACATTATTTCATGTTAGGATTGGAGCTAGCTTATGAAGGGTCGTATGATTATTTTAATTTCCCATACAACCTTGTCATATGAGTAGAATGTAGAAATCTGTCAGCCCTGAGGTTGATAGGATTGTATTAGTTTTTTGGATTGAATATATGGTTAGGTGAAAGAATTATCACAATTTTGAATAAAGCACTGCATGACTTAAGTCCATCTGTCCAAATTTTGCATGATGCGTTAATGGATGAATGCTCTTCCATTTGCATTTTTGGTCAATAAGAGATGACAGAAGTCTTCCTATCATTATTACATGGCGCGAACAAAAGTGCTTTCATCAAATCAACAGGAAGATCTACAGGCTCGTTACAATTCGTTTGAATTAGAACACTTTTGCCTTCAAAAAATTTCTTTGCTGGAATATTTGTGTTTGAGTCTTATGACGATTCTTTTGTAAAGAAAATTTGTCTTAAGTCATTCTTACTGTAGCCTTTATTGAATTGATTCATTAAGAGAGATCAGCAATGTGCTGGTACCAAGGACTGCTAAGTCCTATAGATAAATTACTAAATATCATCATTAGTTTTGATGTGTTTTTTTTTGTTTTTTTTACAGGCTTTAACATATTTTCTACAGGCTGAAGAAAGTAAGTGATATTTTTATAGTTTTTTCACTATATTTTTATGTTCTTTTTCCACTACCATAATTATACTCACACTAGCTTATAAGTTTTCACTGCTTATACTTACCTACTTTCATTTGACATTATGTTACAATTTATAGTGACTTCTTTACAAAGGTTTTGCAATTTAAAGCTTAGTTCTGTCTCTAATTGCTTCTGTAATGCGCTGTCAAGTTTTAATCTTCATTTTTACTTAGTACAGTAGAACCTTGGTAGATTGAAGTTAAAGGGACTTTTATAAAAACTTTGAGGTATTGGGACTTAGACTCATGTTTTGGCCGAATTTACAGACAAAATATTGAGCTGTTGATGCTTTCAAGTGGTTAACAAAAGGCATTACTAAAGAAAAAGGCTGTAACTTAATCCAGTTACTATTAAAACAAGACATTGGGCTTTGCTAGATCAGTACTGGCATGCGAGCAGTTCCCGTACAGAAGCAGTACCCGTATTTTTCATTTAAACGCTTGATTTTTACTTGCATTCTTCAAAAATTCATTTCAAATCAAGCAGATACATAAACGAGACAAAATCTAATTCTCAGTTTGGCAGTACGTATATAAAGTCTCATTTTAAATCACTTTCACCTGTGCGTCGTCAAAACGTGACCTTGTTTTCTCTGGGGGATTCCGTCCTTGCGCGCATGCGCAAAAATACTTACACATGAGGCTTGTTAAAGGGTTTTCCACTTATACCACCTGTTTACAAATAAGTAGGCAATGAGATGAAATTGTTTAATTATCAGAATGTTGACCAATATTACTATATATAATAATTTTATGGCTTTGATGCGTAAAATACCATGCATACAAGCATGTTACTGCCTATGAATGCGTTGGGGTAACGGTACCGGGTAATAGATACCCGCGTTTAGTCTACGCTCTAATTCCTGAATTACATCTATTTATCTCTTAGATAATGGTCTGTTCAACAATTGTAAATGAAAAATAGGTCCGATATAATAAAATTATATAATTATAATGGGTTAGATTTTATGTACGGGAACTACTTCTCTTCATACAAAATAATGGATAATTTCGGTACCCCATATGAGGCCTCATAAGTAAGGGTTATTCTATGTTTAGAACATGATGTCATTTCCATGATTTGTGTGATGAGCCGAATATTGATGTGTAACATTCAAATATTGGTGAGTGAGCGTAATAAAAAATAATTATTAAGTAACTATGATTTTTGTACGGGAACTGCTCGCATGCCAGTAGTATCTGTAATGAAACTAACTTTAGAACTTTGTATTGAAATTCTACCACAACAATTAGAGTAATTATGGAAACGCATACAACAACAATGTTAGAAATTATTTTTAGGCCATTAAAATAAGATACTTCAGTGCATTCACTGCATTGTTCTAGATCTCACATAACTACAAAGTAAGTCAGCATAAATGCAAGTACTAGATAAATTGAAACAAGGTAAAAATATACTTGGAGCAATAAGTTTCTGTATTTCACCTTATACTTTTAAAGACTTGTTCATAATTTAATAGAATGAAGGGTTAATGCACTTGTTTTTGTGCATTTACATCTGCAGAAATGCAGGCAAGGGATTTGATTAGTCTGAGGGCCATGTTTATCTTCAGTAACAATACTTGGTTAACTTAAAAATAATCCTTGGTTTTCCTTATTTCCTTATTAACTTATAGTTATTGATTAACTGAAAAACAATCTTTGATTTCTAAATGAACAATGCTAATGTATGTTATGGGTTAACTTAGAAATACTCCTTGGTTTTCCTTATTTTCCTAAATATTATCTAAATGGTTAAGTTTAAAACTTAGGTAACTTAATACATTTTCTTGCTTTTGATCTGTTTCCTTGCTTGTAACATTTCCATTAGTTTATGAATGTTTTCTTATATCCTCTATTATCTAATAGTTAAAGTAGCAGGTAATTTCTATTTACCTCCCCTTCCCCTACCCCAATCCTTTGATATTTCACAGGCTGTCCAGCATCCCTAAAATTCCTAAAAATTCCTATTTTTACAGTTTGGCTGAAATTCTTTAAAAAAATGAGAAAAAAAAATCAAAGGGAATTCCTTAAAATGCCCTATTTTTTCACTTGAATTCCTATTTTTTTGAGCTTTTGTTATAAACATACTTATAACTTTGAAAATGTTTTCATTCTATTTAGGTTTTAATGTAGTTTTTCAGCTATTCTTTTAATCAAGAGTAGGCAGTAAAAGGCAGTTGACCAGTGAATGTATTTATTCGGATTCTGGTATACACCTTTGCTATGTGTAAACTAGAGCATTATTTGTGAGTTATTATAGGTACGGCTAGTTTAGTTATAAAATTACAAATATTAGCCCTAAAATTTCTTAAATATTGCCCTAAAATTTGCCCTAATTTTTGTCAGAAGGTGCTGGACGGTCTGATTTCAGTAATGTCCGAAAGTCCTCTTTCAATATGTTAAGTAATGATTTAGAAATGGTTGTTTCCCCTTGTTTGTTTGCTGTTGTATCAAAGTAACGGTAATGTGGACTTGAAATTTGGACTTGAAATTTTTTCAATACTTGCATGAATAAGAGAAAGAAATATTTAGTTTACACAGGCAGTTAGTTTAACACATCTAGAACTTCAAATATTTGTTTAATTCATCACAAAACTGATGTTGTAGAAAGAACTTTCATTTTATACATTAGGCACTTGCTACTTGACAGCCTTTCTTAAATACTTGATTTAATAAATCTTGTAGCCTGAACATTAATCTTACATTCAGAAAAAAAATGGGAGTCAATTTTTGTGAACATTAGCATAAAAGCATGATTATACATGTATTTCTTTTTGTTATCATCAATAAGGTCTAATCATTGCATGTATTGTATCAAGCCTCAGTAAATGGCTAATTACTAATAGTAATTGTGTGACAAATAAAATCTGTGATCAGGTTTTAAAAAAGATCATTTAATTGCTGTTATATTATGATACTTGTAAAAGGTCAGGTTATGATATCTGTCTTTCTCTAGGTTATAACCTTAAACCATACCTCTTGGCACTTATAAATGATTATTTCTGCTATTAAAAAAGGAGCCAGTCCAGACTGCAGAAATACTAGCATGTGCAGTCTGACCAGGCTCTATGTTATTGACTGACCATCTTCAAATATTCTTCTTGATATTCCTAAAATAATTGGTAATTGACAGTGAAAAAAATGGAAGCTGGTCAAGTCCATTTAAAAAGTTCAGCAAGTTGATTTTCTGTAAACCATTTCAATGTAGTAATGTATTCCTATTGTTGCTTTCATCATTTTTAGTTCGACTATTAAAAGAATAGGGTGAGCTATTGTACTCAACCTGGTGTCAGTGTTGGTGTCACACTTAGGTTATGTTTTTGCATGCAAGTTGGTATCTGGAAATTTACTGAAGGAAATGAGTTGAAACTTTACACACTCATTTGAGAGCATTTGCTGTTCAAGACCACCCATAACTTTAACAAGGATTTTGACAGATTTATGGCCCTTTTTGAACTGTGAAAATTAAACATTATCTAGGTTCTTGTTTTACTATAGAGCACTGTGAGTAGTCGAGCATGCTATCTGACTGATAGCTCTTGTTTGTAGTAAAGTAACTCAAACAACACTTCAATTAGAAACTCTACAAGGTGATAGAATATATTTATTTCCAATAATCTTGAAGTCTCTTTTTCCAAATTTAATATTATTTTATTGAATTGATATTGAATTTTGAAAATCAATATTTCTAGATTACTGGGTATTTCACTAGAAGTTTGTTTTGGCAAAAAATGTTTGTGAAAAGAAGTCATATTAAATAGAATGATTAAATTTTTGCTTTTGGAAATTTTTGTCAATAACATTTTATATGATTTGAAGCTATGGACAACTATTCTGTCTTTTGTACCAGTAATTCTGCAGTTCGAGAAAGGTCATAAGAGTTCAATTATGGTTCTTTTTACCTTCTCTTTTTTTAACTGCCAAACCTAGACCTTTTTTTAGCTCACCTGTCACCAAGTTGCAGGGTGAGCTTTTGTGATCGCTTTTCGTCCGGTGTCCGTCCAGCGTCCGTCGTCCGTCCGTCGTCCGTCCGTCCGTAAACTTTTACTTTAAATGACATCTCCTCATATACCACTAAGCCAATTTCATCCAAACTTCACAGGAATGTTCCTTTGGTGGTCACCTTTAAAATTGTTCAAATAATTTAATTCCATGCAGAACTCTGGTTGCCATGGCAACCAAAAGAAAAAAACTTTAAATATATTCTTCAAAAAAACCTAAGAGCTAGAGCTTGGATATTTGGCATGAAACATCTTCTAGTGAGTGTCTACCAAGTTTGTTAAAAAAAAAGCCCTGGGGTCAAAATTGGCCCCGCCCCAGGGGGTCATTAATTTTCCCTATATGCACATAGTAAAAACTTAAAAAATCTTCTTTTAAAGAACTCAAAGAGCTAGAGCTAAGATATTAAGCATGAAACATGTTCTAATGGGTGTTTACCAAGTTTGTTCAAATAAAAGCCCTGGGGTCAAAATTGGCCCAGCACCAGGGGGTCATTGATTTTCCTTATATGTATATAGCAAAAACTTAAAAATCTTCTTTGAAAAAACCCAAATAGCTACAGTTTAGATATTAAGCATGAAACATCTTCTAGTGAGTGTCTACAAAGTTTGTTCAAATAAAAGCCCTGGGGTCAAAATTGGCCCCGCCCCGGGGGTCACTGATTTTCCTTATATGTGTATAGCAAAAACTTAAAACTCTTCTGTGAAAAAACCGAAATAGCTAGAGTTTACATATTATGCATGAAACATCTTGTAGTTACTGTCTACAAAGTTTGTTCAAATAAAAGCCCTGGGGTCAAAACTGGCATCGCCCTAGTGGTGTCATTGTTTTTAACTATATGTGTATAGTAAAAACTTTAAAAATCTTCTTTGAAAAAACCCAATGAGCTCAGAGCTTAGATGTTTAGCATGAAACATCTTCTTATGAGTGTCTACCAAGTTTGTTCAAATAAAAGCCCTTGGACTAAAATTGGCCCTACCAGGGGGGGGGGGGGAGGCCTATATACAGGTGAGCGACCTCAGGGCCATCATGGCCCTCTTGTTTACAATTGCATTTTCTTTTCAAAATCTTTTTTTTTATTGTATATAGAACATTTTATAAAAGATAAAAAATACAACCTTCCTACCACTTTTTTTAAAGGTAGAAGACCAGAAATAAAACTTTTTTTAGAACATTTTTCTAATGTTTTCTTTTTCTTGAAATATTATGGCTCAAATGGAGGCATGCACCTTGAAAGTTTATGCTGATTGTTTCTTTATTCATTTGTAAAAGGGCTAATTGTTTATTATGTCATTGCAGCTGAACCAAACTTTTACAGCATGAATTTACTGATGTTAGGTAAAACATACATGAGGCTCAAAGATGCAGAAATGGCCTTGACATACCTGACACGTTGTATAAACCATCCTGTAAAAACACCAGATGACAAACAGGTAAATATGATAAACATAAATATTAATAATATCTGTCATATGTTGTGGTTTGGATTGGAATATCCGTCCAGAGGGGACCTGCCCATGTGAGGGTTGCCGAGGGACAGATATTCCGATCCGGACTGCATACATATGTCACATATTTTTTCTTGCATATTCTTCCATATTGAATCATATTTTTAATTCTTTACCCTAATAAATCAATTTTCCGTGGAAATTATCCTAACAACAGTGTATGAAATTACAACTTCACTAATAATGAAGATTATTCAAATAGGCTAGAACTACTGTTAACTACATTGAAACTTAGGGCCTTTGGTTCAAACCTTAGAAGGGTCAACTTTTTTCTTCTTTCTTTTAACATTATTCAGAAAGTATTTAATTTTAATTATTTAATTTATGTAGGTATTTATTGGCTAAATAATGCTTAATCTAATAACAAATATGGTACAGGTCTGTAATATAATCAAAACTACACAATAAAAGTATTTAATATTTTACAAGACCAACCAATATACTAGTACTTGTTGGAAAATTTAGGGAAACATTGAAACAGGCATTCATTTTGGTATTTTTTAGGGATTTTTTTAAAATCAGTTTCTTAAAGTAGTGAAATGGTCAAACACATGTTAAAAAATTGGTGGAGGAAACATTTTTATACATATTTCATAAATCTTGAGTAGAAACAATCATTCTACTTATGTGGATTGTTAGCTGATTGTTAAATTTTGTTTCTTGCCGGAATTTAACAGGAAAACATTTTTCATATGGATGTTATTTTAGAATATTTTAAGGTTCCTTAATTCTGAAAAAGGGCTCTTCTAACGTCCAAACTTAAGTTCAGAAAAGTGGCCATAACTTGATTTCCGTACAGTAAATTTTGCATAGTGACCCTTATTACACAGGTGCCCTTTAAGGTTTATATCCGACATATGTTGTCAAATTTTCAGTTCCCTATAGTGCCTGTTAAAGTGGTCATACCTAAAAGAAATAACATGTATATGCAGAATCATTGTTTAAAGGCTTAAGCGTCTGTTTAAAGTTCAGAACAGAAGATATGATTCTCGTTTTAGCTTCCATGTATATAGTACCAGAAGAAAATATGTTTGACCATAATTTCTTTTGGATGGAAGCAATATTTATTGTAGTATTTGTGTATTTTAGGCAAATGATGAAGCAGGCTGTTTATTTAAAATGCTTACACAAAAGAAACCACCATCCGACAAATGATGAAATATGCTGAAATAAGTAGGTCAATACCACTGTGAAAAGTGTAGTTTTTACCTTTATTTTTGAACAGTTAGGTCAGTAACATGTAACGTTATTTAAATATCCAGTGGGATAAGTGGTTGGTCACTTGCAGAGATATTGGTAATTACTGGTTAGTTACCCAGGAAAGCCTTTTATCTAGGATCAACTGCTGTGATATGACTAAAAATATATAAATTTGCAAAAATAATAAACTAATAAATGAATAATTATAATAAGAAAACAATAAGAAAAAAATAAATAAAACATAAATAAAACATAAATGAATAAAAACATAAAAGTGAAAAAACAAGGGAAAACTGGTATATGTTATTTAAGATAATGTTTAAATACTACTGTAAAATAATATATATAATTTAACTTTGGAATAAACTTGTTGTATGAATTATGTCTCCTGCAAAACAAATGTGTTCATGTGTTTAAAAAACCAACAGCAAAAAAAAAACAAACAAAAAATCAACAACAAAAAAAACATTTATGAAACTTAATAGACATACAGCAACTGAAAGTCATTGTTCATCTATGTCTGACACTGTTAACACACTTTGATTTTTTTTCTAAAATTCACATCACTTAATTTTAACCAGTAAAACAAAACAAGACAAAAAACAACAATAACAAATAAACACCCCCTCCCTTCGCAAAAAACAAACAAAAAAAAACAACAAAAAAATACCAAACACAAAACAAAAAAAACCCCAATAAATCTGAAAGTAAACCTCAAAGAGAAAAACAATTGCAAGTTGAAAGGTTAAGAGAATGTACATCTTCAGATAAAAGGATGACAGGTAATTAGATTGCTGTGTAATGAAAATCAACAGACATTTAGCAAGATCTTGCTTTACATGTTATTTTTTTCTGATTAAAGCATTATTTTTCAAATATAGCACAGTTGTTTGATATTATGTAAAATAATGTTTTGGAGTTCAAGCATGAAAAATTTCCTACAAAAATATTTTAATAAATTTTAGCTTAACCCCGCTTGTATGTTCTCTTATATTATTCATGCAAACTTGTGGTAGAATTGTATATTTTGTGTGTATTTCTACAAAAAGTAATATTCAACTTAGCCTTTAACTTGCTTGAACCAAAAGTCAAGAGCATTTGCCTCCAAAATGGGACCAAGTCAGCCTGCCTGCACATAATTTGTATGTGCTTGACCTGGCTTTTTGTGTGCCCACTATAGGGGGACATATAGAGTTACCCTGATTTTATTTATCCTTCGTTCTGTCTGTCCATTCTCATGTTGTGTTGCAATTTACTTTACAGGAATGTTAGTCAGCATGTGTAGTTGTGCACCTGGGTATTTGTGTGTGGTTTATACAGTATTTGCAGTGTTGCATCTAGGCTGCGCGATTGCGCGATTTGCTCATATTTTATGCAGATCGCGCATTTTAATGAAGTCAACACGCGCCAAGTCGCGCATCTGACAATTTTTTAACTTTATTCAGTTTATCTTCATCGTGTCTTGAAAGCTTCAGCCATGTTTGTTTTCACTCGTGGTAATGACTAAAATACTTGCTAAAAAGCGTGTAGCAGCCGACTGGGTCATCTCGCGTGTATTTTGTAGTATTCGTCAATATTTTATTTTTCTACTTCCGTTTTTGAGCGGACGATAGCTGTTAAAAATGCCTGAACGTAAAATAAATGAATTATTTTCGATAAGTCATAGTGTAAGGTAAATGTATGTCCCCCACATTTTTTTCAAATCCCCCACACTTTTCAGTTGAGTGGGGTTCTATCCCCCATAATTTTGAAATTCTAGATGCAACACTGTATTTGTAGAGTTATTGCCCTTGACTTAGTAAAAATTTGCTATTTTCAAATTCTGTCGCACGTAGCTCATAAACTATTTGACTTATAGTCATGGAACTTTACAGGAATGTTGCTCGGCATGTGAAGTTGTGCACCTGGGGTTTTGCTTGTGGATTTATTCTGTTTTGTCACAGTTATTGCCCTTGACTTAGTAAATATTTTCAAAGTGCGTAGCTCAAAACTTATTTGACCCTAGAGTCATGAAACTTTACAGGAATGTTGCTCAGCATGTGTAGTTGTGCACTTTGGTTTTGCTTGTGGATTTATTCTGTTTTGTCAGAGTTATTGCCATTGAATTAGTAAAAATCTGCAATTTTCAACTTGGGTCGTGTGTAGTTCAAAAAGTATTTGACTTAAAGTCATGAAACTTTACAGTAATGTTGGTTGGCGTATGTAGTTGTGCACCATTGGGTTTGATTTAGGATTTGTTCAGTATTTGAAGAGTAATAGCCCTTGACTTAGTAAAAACCATTCCATTATGATGTGTTATATACCAACTTAACTAACAGGAATAATGATCAACATCACTTTCACAAGCTCTGAACCTTGGGTTTTGCATATGGAATTTTTCAGTTTTGTTAGAGTTATTGCCCTTGACTTAATATAAATTTTCAATTTTCAACTTGTTCATACATAACTCGAAAAGTACTTGACCTGTAGGTCTGAAAGTTTACAAGAATGTTAGCATGTATACTTATGCACCTTGGGGTTTGCTTGTAGATTTATTCTGTATTTGTAAAGTTCTTGCCTTTGACTTAGTTTTCAACTTGTGCCATGTGTAGCTGAAAAAATGTATGACCTACAGTCATAAGTTTGACAAAACCATGGAGTGTAGGGGCACCTGTGTCCTATGGACGCATTTCTAGTTACTGTTATTGGGTCAATATTTGTATTTTAATAAAATGCCTTAGATTTTAATGGTCTGATCCAATTTCAAAGCATGTAAAATACATTGCACAAATTCAGCAGGTTACTGGTTGATTTAAAACTGAAAATTGTGCATTGGTAAAAAGGAGCACCATTTGTAAAATATGAGTATAGACGTGTAACAGTTATAATTTATGAGTTAAGAGGTGTACAGTTTGTAACATACATGTATGAGTAAATAGGTATCAGTTGTAACAGACATGTATGAGTAAAGAGGTATCAATTGTAATCAACATGTATGAGTAAATAAGTATAAATTGTAACATTCATGTATGGGTAAAGAGGTATCAATTGTAACATACATGTATGAGTAAAAAGGTATCAATTGTAACATTCATGCATGAGTAAAGAGGTATCAGTTGTAACATACATGTATGAGTAAATAGGTATCAGTTGTAACAGACATGTATGAGTAAAGAGGTATCAATTGTAATCAACATGTATGAGTAAAGAGGTATCAATTGTAACATACATGTAGGGGTAAAGAGGTATCAATTGTAACATACATGTATGGGTAAAGAGGTATCAATTGCAACATTTCATGCATGAGTAAAGAGGTATCAATTGTAACATACATGTATGGGTAAAGAGGTATCAATTGTAACATACATGTATGGGTAAAGAGGTATCAATTGTAACATACATGTAGGGGTAAAGAGGTATCAATTGTAACATACATGTATGAGTAAAAAGGTATCAATTGTAACATTCATGCATGAGTAAAGAGGTATCAGTTGTAACATACATGTATGAGTAAATAGGTATCAGTTGTAACAGACATGTATGAGTAAAGAGGGTATCAATTGTAATCAACATGTATGAGTAAAGAGGTATCAATTGTAACATACATGTAGGGGTAAAGAGGTATCAATTGTAACATACATGTATGGGTAAAGAGGTATCAATTGCAACATTCATGCATGAGTAAAGAGGTATCAATTGTAACATACATGTATGGGTAAAGACGGTATCAATTGTAACATACATGTATGAGTAAAAAGGTATCAATTGTAACATTCATGCATGAGTAAAGAGGTATCAGTTGTAACATACATGTATGAGTAAAGAGGTATCAATTGCAACATTCATGCATGAGTAAACAGGTATCAATTGTAACATACATGTATGAGTAAAGAGGTGTCAATTGTAATTAACATGTATGAGTGAAGAGGGATCAATTGTAACAAACATGTATGAATAAAGAGGTATCAATTGTAACATACATGTATGAATAAAGAGGTATCAATTGTAACATACATGTATGAGTAAAAAGGTATTAATTGTAACATACATGTATGAGTAAAAAGGTATTAATTGTAACATACATGTATGAGTAAAAAGGTATTAATTGTAACATACATGTATGAGTAAAGAGGTATCAATTATAACATACATGTATGAGTAAACAGGTATCAATTATAACATACATGTATGAGTAAAGAGGTATCAATTATAACATACATGTATGAGTAAAGAGGTATCAATTGTAACATACATGTATAAGTAAAGAGGTATCAATTGTAACATACATGTATTAGTAATGAGATGTTTTGTTCCTTTTATAACATTATAAAGAGGTTCACTTTTTGTAACATGGTATGATGACAGCAGTAAGTTCAGCTGTATGCACGTCACCTCAAGTTGATAACAAATCAAAAAGAAAAATATTAAAAATGTTTTTATTTTCTATTTTCAGGCCAATGAGGAAGCTACACATTTATTGAAAGTTATGGGAGTTCATAATAAACCCGGCTTAGAAAAACTGATCAAAAAGTGACTAAATAGAGTTAAAGTGTGTAATCATTTTGAATTTAAATTAGAATTTGACAATGGAAGTGGATAAGAAAAACTCAAATCTATATTTTTAAGGATTGACAAACTGAGATTATACTGTACATATTCTAAAAGAAAAATGATCAAGATTGTATCATAGTTTAACTGTGATCAACAATAATAATTTGTTTTTGAACAGTTGATTGTTTGACACATTACATGAATAATATCTTTTCAAAAAAGGAAACCTTTGTAACAATTTATAGGCAATTATCGATCCAATTATGATAGCAAAACACTGAAATTTGAATAAAAGAACCAGGCTGATTTCACGGCCAAACCATGCAGGAAATTTACAGTAAATCATAACAATTGGAGATGTCCAATATAAAAAGTCTGTATAAACTGATTGTTTTCTTACAATTTGTAATTGTGTTACATGACAGATAAACCACATTATCTTTTTTCAGTTAGTGATTTATTTCTTTGAGATATTAGATTTTCACTAAATGAAAGATTTGTTGTTGATGGTAAATGTAATATAAAATAGTTATTAAGAGAGAATGGAATGGTTTGATTTTACAAGACAAGAACTTGATATATTTGATAACATATGTTAGGAAAGTATTTATTTTACTGATTTAATTGGAACACAGATAACTTTTTTTTCCTTATAGTCAATTTATATCATGCTTCAATGTATAAGGCCATAAAATGGTCAAACACAGTTTTCAGAAACCGGAGTTTGAAGGTGTAAATTATTGTAATACTATTATTAGAGCACTTGGATAGTAACAAGTATAAATCCTTCATGTTAACAAAGAAGACAACTGTAATGTATTGTAACTGATTTTAGTATATTTTGCTCATGGTATAAATATGGAGTTTAAGTATATTTTTTGTGTCAATACTATGTTATGTGAAATAAAAATATTAAAACCTGCTTCCATAGTTTCTTTTAACGTATACACTTTTTCATGCTGGCCAACCGTAAGTCCTCACTAGAAATATAATTATCATACTAACATAAATCCTTCAACAGATATTCTCTGTTTTCAAAATAATTAATTGGTATTCTCTGTTTTTTAAGAATTAAATGAAGCATGTTTAAACATTTAAATTCTGATCAATGGAAATATTGTTTAGAATGGACTTTTTTTTCTTGACAAAGAATAATGTATGTATTACTGAATACCGGTAAATAAAGGTGAGGAAAGATGTTGAGGGTTTGTAGTATTTAACAACTGTACTACAAAAAACTTTTGTACTGGAAATGAAAAAGGGGATCCTAAATGGATTTGTTTGGGTTTTAGAAGAGTATCTGGACAATATATTTATTGCTTCATTTCATTATTTCATTCAATGATCCTTAACAATGTTTATAAATATTTTTCTATTACTGTTATTGTTTTTGCAATTTATTTTCGAAAGTATGCGATTTTTGGGCTTTGTATGGATACGCGGTTAGTGCCTAACAAAAGACAAATTTGAATGGTATAGATAGATTACACATCCTTAAACAGCGCCATGACGTTAGTAACTTATTATGCATTGTCAAATATCTTTGTTGTGGAAAGATTTAAGTCTTCTTTTATGATCTAATCTGTTTTTGTTGTGTTCTATACTTAACATATAAATATTTTGTACAAATCATGATTTTGGAGTAGAAAAGGCAATTCTTTTAAATGACACATTAACTAACGCAAAATGTTATGTTTGATTTTTAAAACTTTGAAAGAAATAGTTTCTGGGGGAGGGGGGAACGATGGATAAAGCGACATGAACTGCATTGTAGCCTCAAAACTGTGGGAAATTCGTTTCCGCTTCGAGTTCAAATTTCGCTATTCTTTTATTCGACGAAATACGTTTGCCAGTAACATATACCAAACGAAGCGAAAAAAGCTTGGCATGTAATCAGTTTATCAGATTATTAGTGATTTCCAACAGAAAAAGGGATTAAACAAAAACAAAAAACCCTTTTAAACAAAGATGGCAGCGTATGTATACGACGCAGTTCCTAAACCTGATTATAATAGTCAAAGTGCTTCGTAATTCATGAAGAGTATATACGGAAATTCTTCTATTGTCAAAACAATGTCCTATATTGATAACATTTGAAACATGTGTCATACATAAATCAAGAGTTAAATGATAATAATAGTAAATATACGCTTATAGAACTGTCGTATGCTTTAAATACTTTGTCTAACACTTTTTATAGCTCACCTTAGCTCAAAGAATTCAGAGGTAAGTTATTGTGAACGTTGATGACTATCGTCAGTAGATCGTCTTTCGTCATAATCTAGTATTTCATTTCAAACCCAGCTCCTACTGATCATATGCTTATATATGTTTTGCTATTCTCTGTAGAAATTAGCTTAAGATGGCTCTCTACAAAATGGTTTCAATCACAAATGATATCTGTCAAAATCCTTTGATCTGAACTTTTCTGCAATGTCCGTAACTTAAACATGGAACGTACATATCGAGATAAATGTACTTGATACGTAACGTTATCTTGCAACCGTCTGTTAAGGTAATGGAACATGCTTGTCAAAATAGGCTGAACCTTTGTTGGTTACTCATCAAGAGGCAGGACGGGAAGTGTTTGCACACTTTGTTTTCGCGAGTGAGAAGTTGCAAGCTGACAAAATGGCTACTGAGTCACGAATATTCATAACGTCCGCCCATATTCTGTCCAGATCGCTTAGTATAAATTTTTGAATATGTTCATACTGAAAGCATCATGCTAATGACACATTCGGTTTTTGGTTTGAGCTTTCTTGCCGTTATTGAAGATATAAATTGGTATTGTTCATATTTTTACGATTTGAATGTCGACTATTCTAGTCGTTCTTCCACTCTTTAATCCAATCTGTAAGTTTTGAAGTTCAGCAATAAAGACAAAGTATGTTTCTGCAATACTGTATAAATGTTTTAACATGTTCAAAATAAAGTTTCAATACACAAAAATTTTTTGCTCATTTTTTGTCATTGATTTGTCAAATATTAAATTGCAAAAAGATCAATGATTATAAAATTTATTTCTTTACAATTTTACACAGTAAAAATGTTATTTTCACGTGAATGATTTTTGTATTGATTTCCTTGTTAAGTTGTAAATTGCTATCATTTATTTGCACGCCAACCCCATGACTTTTGGGCTGTCTTCTGTGTTCGATGTTCTACTAGGTACCTTTTCACTGGTCCATTGTGACTGAATTTTGTCGGTGGCTGTGTTTTGTGGACGTCGCTCTGCCTTGTCCCCATATACTTTCCTGTTTGACGACCATCAAACATGTGTATATTTCTTTTTTTCTGCATTATTCTCAGTTAATTACTGACAAATATCATGAAAAAATATTCTCCACAATTTACTATTAAATTGTTCAAAATCTTAACTGATATCACGCGATGAAGAATCATATCAGAAATGAAAAGAAATAATATATAGGATACTAAAAGAAATAATAGGATACTTCACTTAAAAACGTGTCATCATAACTAAACTGTGAAAGATAGTTACAAGACATAAATATTTCACACTTTATGTTAAAATGCAACGAAACGAAACTATAAATTCTAGTGTAAAAACCTTCAACATGAAAATTGCAACGTAAGGACGTTATCACGTTGCGATGTTACTCGTTGAAATCAGTAAATTGTATAACACACAAGAAATTTGTTTCATATGCCAGCAATTAATTTTGTGATCCCTTATTTTTATGTATTCATTGTTCTTCGTGGTCATTATTTTTCTAATGGCAGAAAAAACAAACTTTTAATAAAATTGTTTACGGTAATTACAATACTTTTAGTAAACTGCTCAAACAAAGCCGATAAAAGGTATTGTAAAAACCTATTTCTGTTGTATCGAAATATTCAATTGTCGTATATCTGCCTATGGTGGCTTATTTCTGCATATCTTGTCTTCGTGTCTTTGTCTCTACAAAGACTAAGGCAAAGGCACAAAGACACGATAATATGCTTGCTATTAAGTCTTTGCCTTCAACATGTGTGTGCGCCGACAAGAAGACACAATACCTTTTAGGTGAAATAAACATGTCGGATACATGTCGGCCGGTAAAAATTTTGAAGACACGAAAATCGACCAATTTATCTTTGTGTCGTCGTGTCTTCGCCTTCGGGTAGACATGCGCCAAAATAATAACACATATGCTGACTTGAAGTAAACAAAGTGGGAATATAGCCTATTGCAAAAATGGACTTGGTGCCTACTGAATAAATATTTAATTTCACAATAATGACAATGTTATTTTATAAATAATGTTTAATATATTTGTGTATGTCTACCAGAAGGCGAAGACGCGACGGCACGAAACATTGTCAGTAACGTGTCTTCGGTTTTCGGATCAAAGACAAGACGACATGAAACTCGATAAATTGACACAACAAATATAAAGTGCCGCCACGAAGATCACTACGCACTACGCACCAACACGATACTTGTACAGAAAAAGATGTCAAGTCTTCGCCTTTGAAATATGGTTATTTCGCCTAAAATGCATTTTGTCTTCGCGTCGCCGCTCTCAAAAGTCAAAAGCGAAAAATCTATAAGTGAGCATATTACTTTGCCTTCGACTTTTAGGGGCGGAAGACACGAAGACACTAAATAGTAGAAATCAGCCACAATATCTACCCGATTGTTCTGCAATAAATAAATAAGTCTGGATCAATTTAGCTGAAACTTTTCTTTTTGCAGAGTATTACCAGGATAACATGGCAATGGGGAGATATCCAATATAAGATTTCGGTATAAAATATGTTTTTCTTACAAAGGAAAACAAACATAATTGACAGCTGTTTCTTTTGGTATTTTGTGCCTTATTTTTTTTAGATATAAGATCGCAGTATGAACATTTGTTGTTGAGAAGTGTTAAGTTTAAATCAACAGAAATTGAAACTTATGATATTTGGTTCTAATAGGTTATTTTCCTTATCTTATTTTTTCTTGCCTCGTAACAACGGCAGTCTTTAAAAAAAGGAACAAAATATATAAATTTCATGTAATATACTTTAAGTTCAGGCAAAATCTACTTAGTATCTCAAGTAATTAAAACAGTTTCCATCCTGTAAACGTTGGTCGAGACATGCCATCGTGTATGGTGCAGCCACTGCCCCTACCTCTTCGAATAAATACATGGATACCCGTGTTCACATGAACAATTGCTATTCCAGTTGCCTGATCGTACATCAACAACAACATAATACTTTTTTTTATCTGTTTATAAGAACCTTAAAAAAGCTAAACGCGAACAAGCTAGCTACGCAGATAAGACTGCAAAACATATCAAATTTGAAATAGGCGATTCAGTATTCTATAAGAATTTTCGTAAGAGAAGCAAACTAGATGTGAATTGGAAGCCATTTTATAGAATTATGGAGAAAAGGTCACCATTAACTTATATAATAAAAAATCAGTTTGACAATTCAACAGTTAAAGTCCATGCAGAACAAAATAGGCTCGCAAATATTAATGACTGGTCAATACCAAAAGCAGATGATACTGGCCGACCAAAAAGAAATGCCACATTTGTAGTAACACCTGAAAAT
Source organism: Ruditapes philippinarum (assembly GCF_026571515.1). Lineage (NCBI taxonomy): Eukaryota > Metazoa > Mollusca > Bivalvia > Venerida > Veneridae > Ruditapes > Ruditapes philippinarum. Next base: position 156,987 of record NW_026859327.1, read on the forward strand.
AGCGATACTGATGATGCTTCAGAAATATCAGAATCAGTATTACCCCAAGTTGCTAAGAATGTAAGAAAAGAAAGGTCAAATTCTGATAGTGAAGATGATATTCCATTAGCTGAATTACAGAAACATCTTCGACAACAACAACAAATTTCAAATAATGAAAATGCTCAAAGTTATGCACATTCAGAAGAAATGCAATCGCAGACAGATTCAGAATTATCAGACTCAAGTTCCATACAAGTAAATATCAATCCTCAGTCACAAGCAGCATATAATGCTATTCAGTCAGATTCAATGGCTGATGATAATGATTCAGATAATGAAATGTTTATAAACTCTATTTCTAGTAAAAAGAAAAGTATTGTAAAACCACGATATAATGTATCTGGTAAGGTAAACACAAAGTTACATAGTAAAGATAAAGGGTCGAAATCAAGTTTTAAAATGATTTTACAAGGATTAGCTGAATTGTTATAGAACGTTATATTCCGTGTTATATGCTATACTAATTTTCGGTAAATTGACCTCAGGCATTGTAAATAGTTATTATAGAAAGAAAAAATATATATGTTACAAGAAACGATAATAAAACAAAACAGAAAATTACATTATTTAATCATATATCTTTATATTTTTGGTGGTTGTATTCATTTATATCAATTTTCAACTTGCTTTTATTAGAAATATATCTTTTATTGTTTTATTGATTAAAATGATCGTTATTCGCTATATGTTTATTAATAGATCGGTTAATTAAAATGCATTTTTAAGTAAATGACAGCACTTAATCATGAGTTTCAAATTGATTATTTACTTTATTTCATATTAGAATAACACGTGTATACATACATGTTTCAACTGTCAACGCACAATCATTAAATAAAGTTTAAATTGGAATAAGTCTTATTGTCGAAATAAACTAAAGTTAATAACTTAGTTAAAACTAACACAATATGTCTATATGTCTAAAAATCCAATATGAAAAGAAAAATTTTAAATATCAAGTATTACATAAATAAGATACTTACACTAGAGAACATCTTTCATTGGAATACTTATCCTATGCATTTTATGACAGTTGTCTTGTTGTTCAAATATCTGAAAAAAAAAAAAAAAAAAATTATGTTTATTGTATATAATATCTATTAACCGATCTGACAACGGACGAAAATGCAAAATATTGGTCTAACGATCACTTGTCGTCCAGTCAAGACAGAGAGGTGCGAGCAATTTCGCCGGTACAGTCAAACACCGCCTGACTAGAAACTATTACAGTCAGCCTCTACGATGCCAAAAGTCTACGATGCCAACATTCTACGATGTAAAACCATGCAGATATAACCATAAACACCTTCTTCGATGTAAAACCATGCAGATATAACCATAAACACCTTCTTCGATGTAAAATTATATGAAATAAGCTTTTACGATGTTTAAAATACATAACTATGCTGTTACAGCCGTCAACAACAACAACAACAACAACAACAACAAAATTGTGGAATCAAATAAACTTTTGTTCCTGTCTTCAACCAGAGAAGCCAAAAACATCCGTTTATCAATAGAATGTGTTTTTCTATGTGTTATATAAACTTAAAAACAAAAACCCAGAGAAATACTGATGACAACTTCTTATCAAAATAATTATTTGTGCGCGACAGAGATATCCAAAATAAATATCACATAAACATTTGCGAGAATCGTGCAACAGCAAACTGTTAATTTAATTATCTTTTACTCAAAAACATTGCTACATAAATGAAGAATTATAGATCTATCATCACTTTGTTGTATTGTTCAATACAAGACATTCTTTTTACAACGACGAAACAAGAACAGCGTTTACAGATGTGCCAATAAATATTCGAATATAACTTTATCAACTTGTGTATAAAGTCTACGTTTACACATATCAATACATATATATAAATTTAAAAAGAATCTTCAAAAACATCAAACATTTAAGAACAATTATGAGTGTCAATTTAAAATTATACTTTAGAAAGCTACATACCAACGATTTGAAATTCCGACACGTCACGACGACCAAGCCATACTGACGTCAGCAAGTACCTGTTACAAAAAATATACCTGTCACAGGAAGTGTTCAATACGCATGCACAATACACGTTTTACAGGAAATGAAACACCTGGACATTTTATCAATTATCAATTGTTTATAATATTTTTTAAACTTTTTCGTATATAAATATCTTTCCTACTCTTATCATACATATAATTCTGTTAAATTTTATACCTTAAAGTTTTTCTAATTAATATTCTTAAAATAATTTGTTCTTTGAAAATTGTTAACTTATTTGTTTTTTTTTTATGTTTTCTTGATCTCTAGAAATTAACTTTTTTTTTCTTCTTTTTTTATGATGAAATAAAGGAAATTTAATATTTATTGAAAAACTTATAAGCTATAATATTTACCTTATGTTACTTTAACATATTATTTTTGTATTTTTTTTTGCATAAAGATTAATCGAACATTTTAACAATAATTATTATTTTACTTATTCAAAACTTTTAAAACTAATATCAAAAGTAAACTTACCTGTGCTACAATTATATCTATCCAAATTTCTCTATTAAAATGAATTCAAACATGAAAAAGGTTTACACACGATATTCAATTGACCAATCAGAGATGATATGACCTAAGGTGATTTTTTTCTTTTAAAGATAAAGTAATAAAAAGTCATTAGATAACATCTCTGACCGGACATCCCTGACCGGATATTACCTAAGGTGATTTTTCTTTAAAATAAAGTGACAAAAGGTTGATGTATAACATCCTTACCTTAGGGGTAAAAACAGATGTCAAGTTGATTTTAGATTTTTTTTAATTTGTTAGAGAACGAGTTTTGAAATATTTGATATTTACCTTGTTTAATACTTTTTTTTAAATTTTTTTTTATATAAGTAAAGGAGGAATTGTCGTATAGCTGGTTGCACAGGCTAATGAGTCATACACGCTATATTCAAAAAGAATGACAAGTCAACATGTATATACATATATTAAGGTTTTTATTTCATAATGTGCACTATGGAACATGACTTTTGATTTATGAATATTATAGTGCAGGATACATGCGGACTGATCTTATGTCAAAATGATTAATATATGTAACTCTAAAACGTGTGTATTTATATACATTATAAAATGTCCCTTAGGACAGGTTGATATTATATATATACTATTCTCAAATGTCAAAAGGAGGAGTTCAGCTTTGGTATTCCACTCGTACACTTGTGTGTTTGTATTTGTATATTAAAAGTATGTAACATCTGTGAGTTCTTCCTCCGTTATACGACAACGGGGGAATGATGGATAAAGCGACATGAACTGCGTTGTAGCCTCAAAACGAGTGATTTTCAACAGAAAAAGGGATTAAACAAAAAAAAAAACCCTTTTAAACAAAGATGGCAGCGTATGTATACGACACAGTTCCTAAACCTGATTATAATAGTCAAAGTGCTTCGTAATTCATGAAGAGTATAAACGGAAATTCTTCTTTTGTCAAAACAATGTCCTATATTGATAACATTTGAAACATGTGTCATACATAAATCAAGAATTAAATGATAATAATAGTAAATATACGCTTATAGAACTGTCGTATGCTTTAAATACTTTGTCTAACACTTTTTATAGCTCACCTTAGCTCAAAGAATTCAGAGGTAAGTTATTGTGAACGTTGATGACTTTGTCAGTAGATCGTCAAACCCAGCTCCTACTGATCATATGCTTATATGTTTTGCTATTCTCTGTAGAAATTAGCTTATGATGGCTCTCTACAAAATGGTTTAAATCACAAATGATATCTGTCAAAATCCTTTGATCTGAACTTTTCTACAATGTCCGTAACTTAAACATGGAACGTGCATATCGAGATAAATGTACTTGATACGTAACGTTATCTTGCAACCGTCTATAAAGGTAATGGAAATAGGCTGAACCTTTGTTGGTTACTCATCAAGAGGCAGGACGGGAAGTGTTTGCACACTTTGTTTTCGCGAGTGAAAAAGTTGCAAGCTGACAAAATGGCTACTGAGTCACGAATATTCATAACGTTCGCCCATATTCTGTCCAGATCGCTTAGTTTAAATTTTTGAATATGTTCATACTGAAAGCATCATGCTAATGACACATTCGGTTTTTGGTTTGAGCTTTCTTGCCGTTATTGAAGATATAAATTGGTATTGTTCATATTTTTACGATTTGAATGTCGACTATTCTAGTCGTTCTTCCACTCTTTAATCCAATCTGTAAGTTTTGAAGTTCAGCAATAAAGACAAAGTATGTTTCTGCAATACTTTTCTGTATAAATTTTTTAACATGTTCAAAATAAAGTTTCAATACACAAAAATTTTTTGCTCATTTTTTGTCATTGATTTGTCAAATATTAAATTGCAAAAAGATCAATGATTATAAAATTTATTTCTTTACAATTTTACACAGTAAAAATGTTATTTTCACGTGAATGATTTTTGTAATTGATTTCCTTGTTTAAGTTGTAAATTGCTATCATTTATTTGCACGCCAACCCATGACTTTTGGGCTGTCTTCTGTGTTCGATGTTCTACTAGGTACCTTTTCACTGGTCCATTGTGACTGAATTTTGTCGGTGGCTGTGTTTTGTGGACGTCGCTCTGCCTTGTCCCCATATACTTTCCTGTTTGACGACCATCAAACATGTGTATATTTCTTTTTTTCTGCATTATTCTCAGTTAATTACTGACAAATATCATGAAAAAATATTCTCCACAATTTACTATTAAATTGTTCAAAATCTTAACTGATATCACGCGATGAAGAATCATATCAGAAATGAAAAGAATAATATATAGGATACTAAAAGAAATAATAGGATACTTCACTTAAAAAACGTGTCATCATAACTAAACTGTGAAAGATAGTTACAAGACATAAATATTTCACACTTTATGTTAAAATGCAACGAAACGAAACTATAAATTCTAGTGTAAAAACCTTCAACATGAAAATTGCAACGTAAGGACGTTATCACGTTGCGATGTTACTCGTTGAAATCAGTAAATTGTATAAACACAAGAAATTTGTTTCATATGCCAGCAATTAATTTTGTGATCCCTTATTTTTTATGTATTCATTGTTCTTCCGTGGTCATTATTTTTCTAATGGCAGAAAAAAAACAAACTTTTAATAAAATTGTTTTACGGTAATTACAATACTTTTAGTAAACTGCTCAAACAAAGCCGATAAAAGGTATTGTAAAAACCTATTTCTGTTGTATCGAAAATATTCAATTGTCGTATATCTGCCTATGGTGGCTTATTTCTGCATATCTTGTCTTCGTGTCTTTGTCTCTACAAAGACTAAGGCAAAGTCACAAAGACACGATAATATGCTTGCTATTAAGTCTTTGCCTTCAACAATGTGTGTGCGCCGACAAGAAGACACAATACCTTTTAGGTGAAATAAACATGTCGGATACATGTCGGCCGGTAAAAATTTTGAAGACACGAAAATCGACCAATTTATCTTTGTGTCGTCGTGTCTTCGCCTTCGGGTAGACATGCGCCAAAAATAATAACACATATGCTGACTTGAAAGTAAACAAAGTGGGAATATAGCCTATTGCAAAAATGGACTTGGTGCCTACTGAATAAATATTTAATTTTCACAATAATGACAATGTTATTTATAAATAATGTTTAATATATTTGTGTATGTCTACCAGAAGGCGAAGACGCGACGGCACGAAACATTGTCAGTAACGTGTCTTCGGTTTTCGGATCAAAGACAAGACGACATGAAACTCGATAAATTGACACAACAATATAAAGTGCCGCCACGAAGATCACTACGCACTACGCACCAACACGAAATACTTGTACAGAAAAAGATGTCAAGTCTTCGCCTTTGAAATATGGTTATTTCGCCTAAAATGCATTTTGTCTTCGCATCGCCGCTCTCAAAAGTCAAAAAGCGAAAAATCTATAAGTGAGCATATTACTTTGCCTTCGACTTTTAGGGGCGGAAGACACGAAGACACTAAATAGTAGAAATCAGCCACAATATCTACCCGATTGTTCTGCAATAAATAAATAAGTCTGGATCAATTTAGCTGAACCTTTTTCTTTTTGCAGAGTATTACCAGGATAACATGGCAATGGGGAGATATCCCAATATAAGATTTCGGTATAAAATATGTTTTTTCTTACAAAGGAAAACAAACATAATTGACAGCTGTTTCTTTTGGTATTTTGTGCCTTATTTTTTTTTAGATATAAGATCGCAGTATGAACATTTGTTGTTGAGAAGTGTTAAGTTTAAATCAACAGAAATTGAAACTTATGATATTTGGTTCTAATAGGTTATTTTCCTTATCTTATTTTTTCTTGCCTCGTAACAACGGCAGTCTTTAAAAAAAGGAACAAAATATATAAAATTTCATGTAATATACTTTAAGTTCAGGCAAAATCTACTTAGTATCTCAAGTAATTAAAACAGTTTCCATCCTGTAAACGTTGGTCGAGACATGCCATCGTGTATGGTGCAGCCACTGCCCCTACCTCTTCGAATAAATACATGGATACCCGTGTTCACATGAACAATTGCTGTTCCAGTTGCCTGATCGTTTTCAACATCTGTCGTTATCCATCCTTGTATACTCCCGTCAACAATTAAGTCAGTTATGGACCAATCCTGATACGACGAAAACATAGTCCACATAAACACATACGTCCCGGTTTCTGGCACGACATATATCCCGTCTGTTGGACTGTAGCCATTACCTTCATCTACTGCCTCTGTATCAAACACAACCACTTGGTCGTCATGGACGCATTTACTTCCAGTGATGTATGCATGGAATGCAATTCCTTTCGATTGCCCTGAAATAAAACCGGGAACGCTTGTTTACAATTTTTACTTTGCTCATTTATCAAAAACATCACAATATTTTTCAAATGTACGTAACATAATATCAGTCTCAATAAAGTGATAGACCGCACAAATTGTTATATCATAGCTTATATTTTTTTTATTTCTAATACCTGTTTAAATATAAAGGAAATAAAAAGAAGTACTAAATAGAACATAAACTAATCTTAAATTTCCTTTAATCTTTTTGTTATACAAGACACACATGCATATTACTTACGCTTAATTATGCGGTTAAGGCTGGAAGGGGCGATTTGAATATCGTCTGCTGCCCTCCTGTCTTTGTGATCTAAGTGACTGTTGATAACATTTTCCTCAACATGATCTCTGCGTTGATTTTGTACACTATCATTTATGGCTTGTTTAGTATTTGTTAGTATTCTGTGTTTTCTCATTTCGTTTTCAAGCACTTCCAATCGCATTTTAAGATCAGCATTATTCTTCTCGTGGCTTTTAATGGTGGTTTCTTGGTCCCGGATTATTTTCTCTTGATGCTTCAACGTTTGTTCTACCTTCATTAACCTTTCTTCAACCGTCAGAGCCTCAGAACCACAAAAACACATTAAATAGATCACGCAGAATAAACAGACAAACATTTTGCGATTGTCTAGGACGCAAAAAACCTATGAAGTATTGCGTATGCTTACAAGACTTATAAAGCAGACGATGCAAGATAAGTCACTGTCGTTAAAATAAGATAAGGGAGCCGACCTCTGAAATAAGTCATGTAAAATGTCTGAACAACAGACACGTATCTATAATCCTCATTTCAGGTGACCTCAAATTATTGTATTTAGTCTAGTGAAATAAACTTTATTTGATACAAATCACTTAAAAGTCACTGGTTGTATTTGAAAGACTTTGTTTTATTGAAGACCCAGTAAACTACATATATATTAACTGGTATTATGTTTAAACTATTTTTAAATTATCAATTAAAACTACTTAATCATATGTATCGTTGATGAATTGATTTACAAATCAGGTTCAATGTGACCCATAACTCTAACACTAACATGAATTTTGGAAGAACTACGGCCCAATTCGAACTTAGAAAATTCTACATTATCCAGGCTCTTGTTCAACTACAGTTGAGCATGATTGGACCTATTTTTTGGACTTATTGCCCATTGTTCATTTTTCACTTTGAACTTTGTCTGGGACATACCTCTGAAACTATAAGAGATATCAACATGAAACTTTGTAAGTAGATAGATCTAATTATGTAGATATACTATGCAAATTCATAAGTCTGCCTTACCTATCTTTGGTACTACAAGAGGTATACTTTTCCGTACTTTACCTATTCGGTTAGCATCACCCGGTTCAACAGGCTCTTGTTTCTTTCAGTTAAGTATGTATCAATTTGAAGTATAAGAATTTTCACTACAAGAACGATTTGTTGTTGATAGCAAATTTAACATAAAAACGAATGGTGGTTGATATGGATGTTTCTGATACAAGAGTTTGATACATTTGATAAAATACGTTAATAAAGCTTTCTAGATTAAATTGGAATAGAGTTAACTTGTTTAGTGTTCTTCCTGGACTATTTTCTTATACATAACAAATAATAACTTCATTTATGTTCTTGCTTCCATATAAGGTCATAAATGGAGATATATGAATTCCTTAATTATTAAAACATATTATCTTACCATTTTATTACCTAGATTATGAATTATATCGGCACAAAACCAGTTCAGAATTGCCTGAATATATCATATTATCTACATTAAATGATAAAGGTATTGGTTATTTTGATTATTCAGAAAAACTATTCATGCTGTTTGATATAATAGTCGAAAAATCTCTTTATGTGATTGACTGCATACTACCTTTGTTCTATACATGTAATAAATGTCTGCCTTATTGCTGGGGAAAATGTAAACCCATAATGTTACATAGTAAAAGTCACCTAATTTGTAGCTGATTTGATTTAAAAAAAACACATTTTGCTCATGGTAAAATTTTGATTTAAAGATTAGTTTTGTGTCATTATTATGTCAAATAAAATGTGGAAATAAGCATACCCTTTTCACATTTCTTGTTCTGAATATAAGTCTCTCTTAGTGCACAGATAATGTAAATGTTTGTCCCATTTACATGTTTTACTCTATAGCAAAACGCGTGCTTCTTGACTGTATTTGTTACCGATTACCATAAAAAGGTTTAGCAAAACGTTTCCTGCATTGACACAATGTGTTTGCATTTTGCTCATGACAGTCGTATATTAATGCATTTCTTAATCAATTATAATAAGTAATGTGGAAGGAAATTGTTGAAAATACATTGTATGTAACTTCAAGCGTCCAGTTATATTATGTTTATATTTAATGCCGACAGAACCGTTATATCATAACATTGAAAAATAAAACTATCAAATAAATCTAAAATGTGTCGTATTGACAGGCTGTCTATGCTCTTTGTACATGTGCATGTAAGCGACAGTTTAAAAGGTAAATAAAGCAAATTATTGTCGTTGTTTTCATGTTTTAAGAAGTTTTCATGGCAAAAGGAACATGCCAGTGTGAAAAGTTTCAGATATTAATAGAAACTGAAATCAGTTCGATTTCCGATACAATTTTGAATCTAACTGGTTGAGGCGTAAAGAGCGGCATCTATATGTATTATACCAAATTGTAAAATTGGTCTGTAACGCAGTCGTAATATTCTTATAATTATGTAATAGAAAGAGCATCGAAACACGAGGCTATCTGATTTGAACGAGGGGGCGTAGACCCCGAGTATTAATCCGATTGCCGAGTTTTTTGCTGTTCTTTCTCTTTTGTATCATAGTCAAACATAAAAACACGTTCCCTGTTTCACAATATGAAACCCCAGAAAAAAGTAACCAATGAACGAGCATCTAAATAATTATGATATTTCTGTCGCGTTTCCTTTCTCTGCCGTTACAATAAGTAAACCCCAGCAAAAATGAGCCAATCAATGGGCATGCTCTGGAGTGCTGCACTCCAGTTAACGCACTGTGCATGTATATGTATACGATTTAACTCTGACATATTTTCAACAGAAAGGTCCCCAAACTATGATACAACTTGTGATAATCAACATGGTGAATGAGCTAATGACACTTCATGCAAATATCGCATTGGTCGCTGCGTAGTAACTGTAATATTTTTTTTTTCAACCTGTTGCCGAAATATTCAAGAATTTATTTATCGATGATAAGTGATGAATCCGCTTTAAATAACATGGTATCTTTTGGCCTGCTAGTCACCGCAGAAACCCTTAATGGACGTTCCTTAAAAAGGGGAGGCTATAATTATACTAAAATAAATAGATGAGAGAAAATTTTGCTTTGTTTTCTTTGTTCCAGAAGAAGAGTGAATTGTGCATGCGCGTGATTTTCAATTCAACGGAATTATCTTATACCCGAAATGAATTTGGAAAGAAGAGTACATTTAATGCTATTAATCGCGTTTTTCACAACGTCGGCATTTTCGCTGAGACAAACTTTCGCGGATTTGTAGTAACCGCGAATTCCACGAATATTAAATCGCTACGGCCTAAGTTACAGTTTTTGAAGACTACGTTTTTTTTTTTTTTTTTTTTTTTTTTTTTTTTTTTTACATAATTTATTTTCCTCGTCAATAGGTATATGCAGGTCGAGGACATCCTGCTCTATACCGTACATTATATTTGTGTATATAAAAACATATAAAACATATGAAATAATATAACAGTAACAAACATATAATGTATTGCAGGCGTTATGACCAATATACAATTACAACCATATTTACCAATGTTACATATAATCATATGTTATATATTATTCAGTTAACAAGGAACTAAATTATATATTTGTTTTTTATTTGAAAAAAAAGAAGAAGAAAAAAGTGAAAGAAAAACAGGTTTTGCAAGTAATATATTTTTGATCATTTATACTTCTGGCTATCGTTTTCAGCTTTACAAACATATAAAAGGTTAACTATAACTCTATCTTTTGACAAAAAAGAATCCAGGTCTTATTGAAGGTATCTAAATCATTTTGGTAAATTGCTTTCTCTCTCAAAATTATAAATTGGTATTTAATATACTGATGTGCTCTTGTAGTATTTGGTACTTGTTCTTTTACTCTACAGTTGTAAATATGTCTTTTCAGAAAAAGGAAAATCGTATTTATTGCAGTTGAATTACTATCTTTCAAGCCAAGGATAAAATTACAACAGTTGAGCAAAGATCGAAAAATGCCGTACTTTTCAAAAACAGAAAATATTAAATTGTTTATTATCGGACAAAACCAAAACATGTGTTCTAATGTTTCCTTCTCATTTTTACAAAAACTACAGAGTTCGTTATCTTTTAATTTCATTTTAAAAAGTAATGAATTAGTTGCTATTATTCTATGATTAATTCTGTACTGAAACCATTGAAGGCCTGAATCATTTGATATTTTAAAAGGTCAAAAAAAAATGTAACTCCAATCTTCTTCACTTAATGTTACATTGAGCTTTTCACACCATTTTGATATACAAGTAGGTATTATCTTGGTTTTAATAAATGCCTCATACATAGGATGTGTACCCTTAGTAAATTTTAAAGTAACTTTTAAAAAAGGTGGTATAAAAGGTCTATGTAGGACATTGCATGTTCTATCATAAGATGAAAGTAAACTGGATACACTATTTACAATACCAAGATAATGTATAAAGTTAGAATTTATGTTATATTTGTCATTAAATTCATTTAAACTATAAAATTGTCAATTTGATTTCAAAAGATCACCTATGACATGTACACCTGCATTAAACCAGCTTTTAAAGAACACTGGTTGATTGCCAATAGTTATTAAGGGTTATAGAAAATTAGATGAGAATATAACTCATTTTCATTTGTTTCTACAATTTTACAGAACATATAATATGCATTCAAAGTGTCCTTCCAAAAATCATTATTTATCTCACTAACCTTTTTTTCTAAATACCTTATACCACAATTAATTAATTTCTCTATATAAAAAATTGAGCATGCCAAACCTATCCATTTACCATTATTGACTAAAATTCTTCTTATCCAAGATATCTTTAAAGAGTTAATATATATGCTTCAACGTCTATCAGTCCTAGACCACCTTTTAAATACTTTGTCTAAACACCTCTTGATTAATTTTACATTGACCATGCCAGACAAAATCTCTGAAAGTTTCAGTTAAGTCTTTAATTATATAAGGACTTGGATTTGGCAGAGTTGTAAATAAATGTGTGAATATTGATAACAATAAAGATTTAACGACTACGATTCTTCCGATTGGAGTTAAATTTCTTCGTTTCCAATTTCCATTTAGTTTTAATGCTATTTGTACTATATTTAAGTTTACCAATCCAAACAATCTTGGTTTTATCAAAATTAACCTTAAGACCTGTAAATAAAGAAAAACCTGCAAGTGTGTTTAGGACTACGTTTTTGATGCATCACCTTGACCCTTGGGTTCTTTTAATTCTTTTATTTTTTGACAAGTCGCGCCTAAAGCGCTATGTTACTCGATACCTTTCATTTATTGACTAGTCGAACTCGGACGGTTGTTCCGTGAACACTTTTTACTAAATTCCTTACCTTTTTCACTATGTGATTAAGTAAGATTTAGTCAGACCCATAAGCTTTTATTCTCATTTGAATCATAACTGACTTTATCTTCAAAATTTCGATACTTATTTATTATACAGTATTGAACTGTACATCGCTTGCATTAATGTAGCACTTGATCGTTATTGTACTTTTAACAAAGGAAATTCACCTACTCCAAGCAAATAAAATCAAAGTCGTTCAAATTACGCAAACTGTAAATGCTTTTGTACGAGGGTTGTTCAAAAAGTAATAGGACTAAGAGTCTTGCAACTTTATATTCAATTCAATTAAGAATATTTTGATATGTAGAGCGATCGAAAAATGTTTTCTTCAATTTAAGCATAAAATTATTGAATTATTGTTCCTTATGCGTGTTCCCTGTGTAATTGAATAACCATGGTAACCCGCACTCGGCGCAGCACATGAAAAAGATTTTTAAAGCTTAGTTGTACTTCTATTTTATTAATAATTTATTTTCTTTTTCCCTATTTATTTTACCATCACAATTTAATATATTTAAAAGACATTATTCCCAAATTTGACGTCATTCAGATATGAAATGGCTAAATCATCAAGTTTTGAACAGCAGTGGTCATAACGTTAAATGTAGAAACTTGACCTTCGTTAAAAAACTGAAAATGTGTGCGATCGTTAAACTTTGCCAACAAATTGGCGATACTCCTTTAGATACATACGAAAACATAAAAGTAACACAGTACAATTAATCGGCTACTCAGGATAGTCGTTCTCAGATTGCGCAAGCAATTCAAAAACTGCACATTCGAGATCATAAACACGAAAGGATGAGAATGATAGCGGGAAATTGACGGGACGTTAGTGACGTCAAATAAAAAAGCGCTACAAAATGATGGACGGTAAACAGTCCACGAACTGACCGGCATGTTTAAATTCCTGCATCGGGTCTATTGATTCAGTTCTGACCAAATGATTTGTTTTCAAACAAAATTTTATTTCATTTAACTAGATATACGTGAAATCAATAAATTAATGTTATAATGATTAACAGTTTTTATTAATATTTTTTCCCTGATTTTCTTTTAAAAATGATACGCTGTTCTTAGTAGGAAAATATACTTTTAAGTTTATAAATTTTGTTATTTTACTTACATAATCATATTGTTTTAAGAACATACGATTATTTGTGCCATTAATTCTGTTAATCGCTTTCTCATTATCATCATAAGTTCATGCCTGTTTAATCTATATCAATATCTATAAGAATACAAGAATACGAGAAAAAGCGGAGAGTGGCCGGCTATCAGGATTTTTTGCGGAGAGTGGAACGAGAATGTGATCGCTTTCTTTCTCGCTTCATCTACATATATGAGGTCTGGTCAAATTTACATGATTTAGACACCTGGAACACTCGAGAGAGAATTCTTTCAGAAGGGATGACGCTTGTTGCATTTTGTTTTTATTTTACGACGTCATAAACGTCATTTATTGTGATGTTAGCGTGCGCCGGGTAGCGTACCCCTTGTCATTTGAAGTTTTCACAGACTCGTTATTTTCAAACATATTTTATTGATTTTTTCACTGTATATAGAGGATATGTTCCGATATTATCATCTTGTAAAATTATGCACCTAGATTAAAAAATGTGAACAGTAGAACTGCAGTCCTATTACTTTTTGAACAACCCTCGTATACGCCGTGACTAGCGAATAACGTCAATAAGCATGATAATTATTAATAATTGACATTTTTTTCAGGGTCCAAATAGGTATCTATATAAACATACATTCTGAGTATGAAAGCGAACAGTACTGTAAAATGATATTACCGCCCTCTCATCGGTCAGCATTTTGTAAGTTTAGATTAGGAGTTGCGCCGATTCGTATGGAGACCGGCCGTTATGAGGGTCTGAGCATAGAAGATAGAATTTGTCCTTTTTGTAACGATAATTCAGTTGAAAATGAATTACATGTTTTGTTCAGTTGTAAGGTTTATGATGATTTAAGAGTAGATTTGTACTCTAGAGCAATAGAGCATGATAGTTTGTTCTCTGAAATGCAAGATTCTGATAAATATACTTACTTGTTTTCCAATAAAGAGCCAAAAATGATAAGATATTGTGCCAAAACCTGTAAAAATATTTTAGATAGACGTCGTTTTAAACTTTGTAAATAAAACATTTACAATAGATGTGGAATGTTTCACACATTTTTTATTACCTTATATATTTTTATTATATGTCAGAAACCTCTTTAAATGCATGTGTTTCTATGTTGATATTCGTGCTTTTTTATTATATGCTGATATATGTTTTACTAGAAATAATTGTTTTATGTCTTACTTGTATAGAATTTTAACTCCATGCTTAGTTTAGATAAACTGTTCGATTTTAATGTATTTTCTCACGACCATCTCTTATAATTCCATATGGAATGTCATTGCATTTATTTATTTTGTTTTTAAATATATATGTATGTTTTATCATGTATATGCAATGATGAGATGTAAATAAAGATACTACTACTACTACTACATAATTCTTTACACAAATCTAAAGCATCTGTGTTTATATGTTTCTTGTGTACGTAGATTATAATAAATATTCTGCATGTTTATATTTTTATTTGATTGAAGCTAGAAATGTTTAGGTGACATATTCGCGGCTAAAAAGATTCGCGGAATCATGCCTACCGCGAAAAGCGCTAACTTAAAACGCGCGAAATCTTTCTAGGCATACAGTATTCGAAAGTTTACTATTTAAATGTCAAAATATTATACAATTTTTTTTTTACAAATAAGGCCGATTTTTATATTTGGCTTTCCTTTCAGAGAAAGACACGTGAACTATGAAATGATTATTTGAGAGAAAAACGACCTGGCTACCATTTTTTTAGTAGAATGTTGTGTTTCGCCAATATTAATTCGTACAATTACGCCACACATAGTAGACTTTCTCTATAATTAAACTTTGCTTTTTGTTATATCAGACACATTTTCATAATTTCAAGTTTCTCATAATTTTGCACAATACTACATTATGTGATATAAACGACAATAACGATTGACGCATACCAAATAAAATTAAAAGTTTCTTTCCCTAGATATTATTTTAGTGACAGTATAGATTTTAGTAATGCCTGTTTCTAACGAAACTATAAATTCTAGTGTAATATTAACGTTCAACATGAACATTGGACGTTACCACCTTGCGATGATACACGTTTAAATCAGTAAATTGTATCAAAACCACAAGAAATGTAAATATATTTGTTTCGTATGTCAGCAATTAATTTTCTTTTTTATCCGTTATTTGTATGCATTGTTCTTTGTGGTCTTTTATTTCTCTGATGGCAGACAAACACCCCCCCTTTTATTAGAATTGTTTACGATAATTGCAATACCTTTAGTAAATTGATCAAACAAAGTCGATTAAAGGTATTTTATAACATGCTTTTCGGTGGTTTATAGAAATATATCAATTTGATAATTTCACTGTTTTGAATTTAAGCCCCTTACGTTGTTTCAGTGATATACCATCATGTACAGTGCTGGGAACCAACTTAATGACGTGACATTGTAAATGACGTCACGTTGCATTATTATTTGGCGCGCTTTTCATTCAGTATTAGGTTTTATATCTTTTTAAAACGTTTCTTTACACAGTAATAAAAAGAAAATTTGTTTAGTTTAGTGTAAGATCACCTGAGGAAACAATAACACATATGCTGACTTGAAGAAACAAAGTGGGAATAGAGCCCATTGCGAAATGAACTTTTTGCCTACTAAATGAATATTTGATTTCATAGTAATGGCAATGTTATTTTCATAATAATGCTTTATCAATTTGCGCATGTCTACCCGAAGGCGAAGACACGACGGCACGAAACATTGTCAAAATTGTGTGTTTGATTTTCGGGGCAAAGCCACGGCGACATAAAGACTCGATAAATTGACATAACAAATATAGATACGCGGATCTCTACGCACCTACGTGATAATTGTACAGAAAAAGTCCTCGCCTTTGGAATATATTTAAACATACCAAATAGTTTGACAGGCCTTTCCTTTGGTACTTTGTGCTTTAATTTTTTTAGATATTAGATTGCCGCAGTATGAAAAGTTTTTTTGTGATAGGTAGTAAGTTTTAATCAAGAACATAAATGTAAATAAATTTCGTGAAATATACTTTGAGTTCAGGGAAAATCAATTTCAAGTTATTAAAACAGTTTCCATCCTGTAAACGTTGGTCGAGCCAGGTGATCGTGTATGGTGCAGCCACTGCTGCTCTTACTTCTCCGAATAAATACATGAATACCCGTGTTCACATGAACAATAGCTATTCCAGTCGCTTGATTGTTTTCAGCATCTGTCGTTATCCATCCTATTGGACTCCCGTCAACAACTAAGTCAATTACGGACCATTCGTCTATCGGCGAAAATATAGTCCACATAAACACATACGTCCCGGTTTCTGGCACGACATATATCCCGTCTGTTGGACTGTAGCCATTACCTTCATCTATTACCTCTGTATCAAACACAATCACTTGTTGGTAACTTACGCATTTACTTCCAGTCATGTAAGCATGAAACGCAATGCCGTTCGATTGTCCTGATAATAAAACCGAAAAATACTTGTCTAAAATGTTTTCCATTGCTCATTTATTATACAACACAATAGTTTTCAAATATACAAAATATCAGTCTCAATATAATAATACGAGTAGACCGGAAAAATTGTTTTGTCATAGCTTATGTCTATATATTTCTAATACCTTTTTAAATCTAAATCTACTAAAGAAATACAAAACAGATCATAAACTAATCTAAAATATCCATTTTATTATTTTTGTTATGTAGATACAAGGCACACATGCATGTAACTTACGCTTAATTATTCGGTTCAGGTTGAATGTGGTGATTTTAATATTGTCTGTTGCCGTCATGTCTTTATGATCTAAGACGCTGTTGATAGCATTTTCCTCAACATAATCTGCGCGTTGATTTTTTCCACTATCATTCGTGACTTCCTTAGCATTTGATAGTATTTCGTGTTTTCTCATTTCGTTTTCAAGCACTTCCAATCGCAATTTAAGATCAGCATTATACTTCTCGTGGCTTTTAATGGTGATTTCCTGGTCCCGGATTATTTTTTCTTGATGCTCCAACATTTGTTCTACCTTAATTAACCTTTCTTCAACGGACAATGCTTTAGAACCACAAAAACACATTAAATATATCAAGCAGAATGAAAAAACAAACATTTTTGCGACTGTCTAGGACCCAAATGATATTAAGTTTGGTTACAAGATTATTTAGCAGACGATGAAAGATAACTCACTATAGTTTAAAAAGATAAGGGAACTGACCTCTGACTATAATATATGCTTAATATCTGAACAACAGACATGTATTTATATATTCCTCATTTCAGATGACCTCAATTCTAATGAAATAGACGTAAGTTAATTATAGACCTTTCTTTATTGAAGACACTTGAAAGTACATCTCCAGATGAACCAAAATAATTCAAGAAATTCAATTTTTAGGAAAATGTATTAATATCTTAAGAAAAGTAAAAAGATTTAATGTTTTGATTAATTATTTACATCTTATGTGCGATTAATATGATTTTTCAGTATCAATCACTATAATTAAACTGCGTTAATTACTAACGTGGTAAGAGGTATTATCATGTATATTTTGACCTCTTTTTGGTAATTTACGTGGATTATAAGTGCCGTTTGCAATGTGTAAATTTCTTTCTTTGTTCATTTCACAATATTTTTTCTTTTTAAATACATTTTAAAAAAATGCATGAAAGTTAGAATGAATCTGGAGGCATGCTGCTTTAAACGTAACTATAAAATATTCTCATCAATTAGATATATTTAATCATATATATCGTTGGTGAATTGAGTATTAAATCAGGTTCAATACCGCCCATAACTCGGAAATGGATTTTGACAGAACTATTGCCCTGCTTGAACTTAGGAAATTTTACATAATCCAGGCTCTTCTTTTACTATCAAATACTGGGAACATTTGAGCATGCTATCCGATTAAAATATCTTGATTGTAGTAAAGTAGATCAAACAATAATAAATTTTCCTATTTACAATATGAGTCTTATAAGCTGATTGAAGTTATTTTCAATAATCATGCATTTAACCATTTTCCATATTTATTTCATTTTCAATAGAAGTTGTTTTTTTTTTGCAAAAAAAACTTGAAAAAGTAAAATTGAATGAGTAATCATTGGCTTTTTGAAATTTTTGGTGCTAAAATTATAAAGAATTTTGAATCATGAACAATCATGTCTTCTGTTGTCACATTCATTCTGTATTTCCTATCATGCCAGATATAAAAGTTAAGTTCTGGGTTTTACTACCTACATTTCCTTTTCATCAACCCTTATGATTTTTTTTATTTACAATTCATTTTTTCTTTATACATGCATATGGAACATTATTTAACAGATATTAAAAAAAATGTTGCCTTCCTACCACTCTTTAAAGGTTGGAGACTAGAACATGTATTTATTTGGTCGACAAAATGAAGATAGCCTTAAATTTACTCTATCTATCTATTTTGACAAATAATTACAGAGAGGAAATAACAATAAGCGATAATGCTTGTAATGATGCTTTTGCCGCAGTCCTGACTCTTGTTTTCAAATTGGTTTTGAAATCGTTGGAACAGTTTATAGTTGATTATTGTTCCAATTAGGGTAGCAAAACGTTGAAATTTAAATAAAAATGCGTGAGGACTTTCATGTTTTTTGTTATATTGAAAGACAATATTTTCTAACATATTCTTTTGCAATAAATGAACCAGGTTGAGCTTAAAATTTTGTTTCACTGTCAAACCATGCAGGAAATGTGCAATATATCATAGCAATTAGTAAATTCCCATTTAAAGAAGATTGTAAAAAGTAAAAAAATGATTGTTTTCTTACGTGCTATTGTCTGACAAATTCTTCGTATTTCAGTTAGTGATGTATTACTTTGAGGTATTATATATATATTTTCCCTATATGAAATATTTGTGATTCACAGAAAATTTTGTATAATATAAAATATTAATTAAGGGAGAAAAGAACGGCTGAATATGGATGTCTCTGATATATATGATAAAATACGTTACTATTGTAATTCTTCCAGGTTAAATTAAAATACTTGTTTTAATGTTTTTCTTTGACTATTGTCAAATGCAGGAAACGATAATTATTTTAACTGGTTAATAGTTGTTTTGAATTATTATGAAACAAATCCATGCTGTTTGGAACAGTTGTCGAAAAAACTCTTTACGACGCTAGAAATTTATGGTTACCTTGGTTCTATACATGTTATAAATGAATGTTTTATTGCTGGTAGAACTCTGATGGGAAAATTGTGAATCCCACGATGTAACAAAGAAAAAGCCGACTTAACTGATTTGTATATGATTTTCAAATAGTTTGCTCATGATGTATATATGCTGATCATTTAAACATCAATCTTGTGTAATTATTATGTGAAATAAAATGTGGAAATAGGCATACCCTTTTCAATTATCTTGTTTTGAATATAAGTCACTCTAATAGCACAGATAATGTAAATGTTTGTTCCATTTACGTGCTTTACCATATAACAAAACGCGTGCTTCCTGACTGTATTTTGCTACCGATCGCCACAAAAAGGTTTAGCAAACCTTAGCAAAACCTTTCCGGCACGGATATTTGTTTGTATTTTGATCATGACAGTCCTAGATTAATGCATTTCTAAATCAATCATTATTTATGTGGAAGAAAAATGTTGAAAATATGTCTTATGCATTAAGTAAAACTGTAAATGAGTATAAAATGGCTTTCCTACTTTAAATTTAATAGGATCCTTGATGAACATTTTTTTGACATTAGGTCAGAAGTGATTGTTCAAAGATGCGCCTTTGTTATTGTATGATGTCCATTCTGTGTTATCATCCAAAGTTTCCCTTAATCAACATTTTGTCCTTATACCAGGATTGGCAAGCAGAAATTTGCAACACCATGTAACCGTATATACATGTATTCATCAAAATTTGTCGCACAGAAAAAAATCTGCAAGCACGACGGGAAAAAGTTAAGAGGTACAAAGGACACTGTTGCGCGAAATCGGCTCACATAATGGTGATTAAAGGTATTGCAATAACCATTTCTGTTGTGTCAAAATATTCCATTGTCGTATTTATTTGCAATAAATTAATAAAGCTGGGCTCATTTAGTTTGACCTTTAGTTTTGAATAAAATTAACTTATGGTTAATCAATTTATGGTGCAGCTACGGTCCCTTCTTCGTCGGATACCGTATTTACATTAAGAATAGCTATTCCCGTTGAACGACCATTTTCATTTCCATCTTTTTGACTCCCCTCAACAACTATGTCAGTTATTGACAATTCATGATACGATGGAAATATAGTCAAATCGTTTTCCTTGCAATTTGTTATATGACAGGTCCTTCATAAACCACATTTTCTCGTTCAGTTACTGATTTATACCTATAAGATATTAGATTTTTCAGTAAATGAAAGATTTGTTGTTGATAGTAAATTTAATATTAATATAAACTATTAATTAAGAGAGAAAGGAATGATTTGATATCGATTTTTCCAAAACAAGAACTTGATATATTTGATAAAATACGTTAAGAAAGTACTAGTATTTTCTTACATATTTAATTGGAATACAAATAACTTGTATATTTTTTTTTCCTGTACTATTTCTTATAAACAACACATAAGTTAATATATGTTCATGCCATGTATAAGGCCATAAAATGGCAAAACACAGTTTCAGAAACCTGCGTTTGAGTTTCTAAATTCTTATAATATTTATATTCGAGCACTTGGATAGCAACAAGTATAAATCCTTGCGTTAACAAAGAACCCAACTCAAATGTATTGTCGCTGATTTAATTATTTTTTTTGTGTCAGTGATATGGTATGTGAAATAAAATATTAAAATCTGCGTCAATACTTTGTTTTAACCTTATCATTTTTTTTCTGCTGGTCAACCCCAAGGCCTCACTGGAAATATATGTGTCACACATACAATAATCCTTATTCTTAAACAGATATTCTCTGTTTTTGTAAGAATTAAATGATATTCTCTGTTTTATAAGAATTAAATGATATTCTCAGTCTGTTTTTATAAGAATTAAATGGTATTCTCTGTTTTATAAGAATTAAATGATATTCTCCGCTTTAATAAAATTTAATGATATTCTCTGTTTTTATAAGAATTAAATCAAGCATGTTTAAACAATTAAATTCTGAATCAATGCAAATATTGTTTAGAATGGACATTTT
Organism: Ruditapes philippinarum; assembly: GCF_026571515.1. Classification (NCBI taxonomy): domain Eukaryota; kingdom Metazoa; phylum Mollusca; class Bivalvia; order Venerida; family Veneridae; genus Ruditapes; species Ruditapes philippinarum. Next base: position 178,815 of record NW_026859327.1, read on the forward strand.
TCCTGACAATGAATTACAGTGTACCAAGATTAATGCATTCCTCAATAAAAAGGTGATGAAAGTTGTTTAGAGTTAGTAGGATTCTTTATAAGTATTAAACGACAGTAATACAAAGACGTTTGTGCTGGAAATGAAAGAATGGATTTGTTTGGTTTTTAGAAGAGTATCAGGACAAATTACACTTATTGTTTCATTTCTTTGTTTTATTCGATGATCATAAAACATTGTTTATAGATATTTCTCTATTACTTTTTTTATAAATTTATTTTCGAAAGTATGCGATTTTTGGGCTTTGTAAAGATACGTGCTTAGTGCCTAACAAAAGACAAATTTTAATGGGTTAGATAGTATACGCATCCTCAAACAGCGCCATGACGTTATTATGCATGGTTAAATATAATTATTTCCGTTTCAAAGTCGGTAAAATGTCGTCCGCTTATGTTTTGCATATTCATAAAGCGTATGAATATTGGCGGGAAAATGCTCGTTTTTCTCGTGCTGGGTATAAAAGTACAACTCGGCGTGCTTTAGGCCATTCGAGGCTTTTACATTGGTAGCGAAAGATATCTGTTTAGAATGTCCGACACGGAAAATGCTTCGGGTAATTTCAAGGATGAAGTTGTTACCGAAATAAAAGACTTTTTTGATACAAAGTTTAGAGAATTGAAAAGGGATTTCAGGGAGGAAACTCAGTGGAACAACGAGAGTGTTCGTAAAAAAGGTACGTGCTGACAATTTAGTTTCGTTTAGCAGTGCTGGAAATAAGAAGCAATACAACTTCAACACTGAAATTTTCGACATTTTGGATGCTTCTAAGAGGGCCATTGAATTAAGAAATGCTTCTAAAGCTGTAGGTTATATTCAAGAGGCTCAGGATAAAATCAAACATAGAAATAAGATCATAAGAATTGCAGATAGCTCTTCACTTGGCTGGCCTGTTGTCGCTGAATATGAGAAAAAATGATATTGCCAGCGACAGTGATGACGATAAAAAGATCCGCCGTGCAGAGGACCGAGCTCGTTCCAAGATTGAGAGGGCAAAGAAGGCTAGGGAGAGTTCTGGCTTCAATCAAGATAATAGTTCTTTTCGCAGCGTCCGTAACGCTAAAGCATTCAGTTCCGGAAGATCTTCCATGGAGAACCAGCGCAGGTACCAGCGGGATGTCGTCGTCTGCTATTCTTGCGGAGAGGAGGGTCACTTCGCTAACGGATGTCCGGACGTCTGGCGTCGAAAGCTTCGATCCATGGCTCCAGGAACTGTCCCCACAGCCACCGTTGGGTATGCAGCCGCTCAGAACGCAGCACGCCCGAAGTCTGAACAAGGAAGCGCTTCCGTCGGAAAACAGTGATTTACAATGTGAGGATGAATATGATAAGTACTGGGCATTTCAAGACATTTTCAGTGGGGTTGTAAGCATTGACTTTCGGGAAATTTTTTGTAAAAATTTTGAGAATTCTTGTTCTTTATCAGATAGTTCTGTCAAAGGAAAATTAAAAAGTAATATTGATTTTTGGAAAAATACCATAGAAGCTAGTGATGACATTATTTCTATTATTGAAAATGGATATGTTATACCGTTTATTACTAAACCTCCTTCTTTTTGTCTGAATAATAATTCGTCTGCTTTAAAAAATTAATCATTTGTTGAGAAATCTATTTTTTCACTTATAGAAAAGCAATGTGTTTATGAAGTGCCTTTCATTCCTCATAACGTAAACCCTTTGTCTGTAGCAACGAACAATGCATCGGGAAAACTTAGATTAATTCTTGATCTTAGCGTTTTGAACACTTATGTTCATAAAGATAAATTTAAGTTTGAAGATCATAAAGTTGCTAAAGAATTTCTTATTCCTAATGGTTATATGTTTAAATTTGATCTAACTTCAGGATACCATCATTTTTCTACTAAAAGCACACATCATACCTATTTGGGATTTTCTTGGGTTTTAAATGGAACTATAAAGTATTTTGTTTTTTCAGTTTTTACCATTTGGTTTGAGCTCGGCTCCTTACCTTTTTTTCTAAAGGTTAAAGACCCCTAGTCAAATATTGGGAGAAAAAATGGGCTAAGATTGGTTTTGTTTCTTGACGACGGTTGGTGAGTTAATGCAAACTTCGAACTTGCACTTAAAGATTCCAAATTTGTCTTTAATACTTTAAAGAAAGCTGGTTTAGTTGTTAATATTGATAAGTCAGTATTTGAGCCTGTGCAGTCTTTAGAATGGTTAGGTTTTTTGTGGGATTTGAAAAATGGCAGGCTTCTTATTCCAGAGCGGAGAATATGTAATGTCAGAGCGTTTTATTACTCAGATTCTTACTGTTTTTCCTATTTGTTCAGCTAGGAAATTAGCACAGTGGTGGCGGGTAAAATAATATCTATGTCGCCTGTTTTAGGTAATGTTTGTTTGTTTCAGACTAAAGCGTTTTTTCCTTTTTATAGAGAGCAGATTGTCTTGGGACAAGCAGCTTAACGTTCATGATATTTATGATAACTTGGTATTTTGGCAAAAGGTATTTAGTAACGAATTTCATAAAAGTTTATTCAACGATTTTTTGCCTACAGTGTTAGTATATTCGGATGCTTCAGCAGTAGCTGGAGCCGCTTATATACAATGTGAAGGTGCTGTTGCTCACAAAGTTTGGACGGATGACGAGAAACAACAAAGTTCTACATTCAGGGAGTTTATTGGCTATTAAGTTTTGCTCTTTGCTCATTTAGAAATATTTTTTTGGGGGAAAAAAGTGATTTGGAATACTGATAGTAAAAACTGCGTACATATCATTGAAAAGGGTAGTATGGTAAAAAGATTCTTAATCGTATGGCTATTGACATAGGTTCTGTCTGTGCTTCGTTTTGCATATCATTGGAACCAAGGTGGATTGAGAGAGAATATAATGTTGTAGCTGACGATCTTAGTAGGATAGTAGATTACGATGACTATGGTGTAAGTGATGAATCTTATCAGTATGTTGATGAATTATATGGTCCTCATAGTGTTGATCGTTTTGCAAATGATCAGAATAGAAAATTAGCTCGTTATAACTCATTGTTTTGGACGCCAGATACAGAAGTAGTAGATGCATTTTCGGTACATTGGGGAGGTGAAAATAATTGGTTGGTTCCGCCTATTTTTTTGTTGTCTAAAGCTTTGAATTTTTTGCTGTTTTGTAAAGCTATGGGGTACTGTTGTTGCTCCATATTTTGGCCTTCCAGCCCTTTTTTCGCCGCTCTTATTTGCAGACGCTTCTATTTTTGCGCCTTACATAGTTAGAAGTATTAACTTTTTAAGGAAGCTTCTAAGATTTATGTACAAGGCCAGTATAAAGGATCTAATATCTTGGCTCAGAAAGATTTTCTAGTAAAGTTATGGTTATTCGTTTAGATTGTAGGAATCAAACAGTTTAATCATAAACTTATAGATAATTCATTGTTTTAAATGTCTTATTTTCATTGTATAAAATATCCTTTTTATTTTGGGTGTGTTAATTTTCTCTTTAAAACATAACTTTGAGATAGTCCCTAGTTACAACCTGGGAAAATTTTTATGCCATTGCATTTTGATTTTGATTTTCTATGTTGATTACGAATATTGTTTTATATGTGAAAAGATAAAGATCGTTTTAATTACTTTTAAATATATTTTATCGTTTCAGCATTGTTTAAAACTAAAGTTTTGGCAAGAGGCTAAAGAGAGCAAGCAGAGTTATCTTCTCTTGGACTGTTCTCAGAGCTTAAGGAAGTGTGTTTTACGAGGAAAAGAAATATCAACAAACAAGAATTATGCATTGGCTTTTAAACATTTTTAGTAAGTGGTGTGAGGCTTTTCACTTTGAATTTTTTACCGGCTTTCATGTGACTGTCGGTTTATATTTTGGTGCACGTAGATAGAGAATCACCGAATTGGCAGTCGTTCTAAGTTGAATCTGACTTTTTATGCTATTAATTGGGCTCATATTGTTTATCAAATTGTGTTAGTCCATGTAGCAATGGATTGGGTTAAAATGTGCCTTCATGGTTGTTTAAAAAGATTTCTAAACCCAATTAGTAAGAAAGAGCCATAACAGTAGATTATTCTTAAGATTTTTATTTCATAAATATGCCCTTCATGAAAGGAAAGTTCTTTAAAGGAGACCCTTGGAGAAACTGTTGTTTGTTTTGAATTTATCTTTTTGACAGGATTTTTTGTATTAGTGAGTGTTTTAATATAAAGGAGATGGTAATATTTTATTTGTGATTCTTTACCTGTGAAAAATTTATGTAGAAAAAATCCAAAACGGATGTTCTGAAGGGGATGGAAACTACTGGTAGTTATTGCCCGGGGACCGGAAACTTTCCCCTGCCCGTACAGTTTAAATTAAAAACGGTTCTTAAGGCTAACAATATTCAACAGATTCAAACGAAATTCATTTTAGACGATTTATTTTGACAAAAGTTCCCGATTTCGTAAAGGGGATTGAAAAAATATTGGATAAACTTAATTTTCCATATTCCTGCATAGTGGACGTAATTAAAAGGATTTTAACGTCTTCTTGGCTTCGATCAAAAAAAAGTAAGTTTACATTCGTTTTAGAATGCCGGTGGTGCCCTTACACTACTTCGCAAATAATAACGTTTCTGATAGGGGTTAATTCCCCAAGACTGGGGCAAGGTGGAAGTCACGTGTCCTGCGGGGGAAAGGGATGGATATACTCTTAAAGACTCAATGGAAGAAGGGTTTGTTTGGTGTCTAAACAATTGGGAATTTATTAAGATGCTCCTATAGATTATGTTGTTTTAAGGTATACACATTTATAGAATTAAAAGGGTTGTTCCCATTTATATTTTGTTTTTCTTGTTTTAATTTTAGGATGTTAAATAAAGGTGGTGATGGGAAGGGTTATGGAATTGGATGACATTTAACTACTGTATATGGCGGCCGTAGGCTGTAATATTTTTTTGGCGGCCCGCAGGCTTGTAATATTTCTGGCGGCCGCAGGCTGTAATATTTCTGGCGGCCGTAGGCTGTAATATTTCTGGCGCCGTAGGGCTGCAATATTTCTGGCGGCCGTAGGCTGCGAATTTATTTATGGCGGCCGTAGGCTGCAGAATTCTTTGGCGGCGTAGGCTGTGTTTTTTAGGCAATTTGCCGCAAGTCAAACGGGATAGTATATTTTTGATTAACTATGGACTTAATGCATAGGCTTTTATGCTTTTCTGGAGAGAAACTTGTTACATAATATCAAATCTATGCTGCAAAATTAGAATTTTCAGGTTTGAACTAGGTTTTCTATTGGATTTATGCAGATGCCTGACTTTATATTCGCAGCTGTTTTCATATAAGTATTTTCAAATTTTATTTTTCTTACGAATTGTTCAAAAAAATTAATTCATTTTAAATTTTTTCTTTGTTTTTTTTCGATTATAATTAATGCTACCCAATAATAACCAATAATCCTACTTGATGTTTGTTTTATATTAAATTATATTAAATTCAGTGGTAAAGAATGTATTAAAGGTTTTTATCACGTTGGGATATTTTCAGGGTTTGAACGACTTTTGATAAGGAAATAAAATTGTTTTACTCGCGGGTTCCAAGGGAAGGTAAATATAATTAAATTTCCGTTTCAAAAGTGGGTAAATGTCGTCCGTTATGTTTTGCATATTATACAGGTATGAATATTTTGGCGGGAAAATGTTCGTTTTTTCGGTGCTGGGTATAAAAAGTAAGAAACTCGGCCGTGCTTTAGGGATTGGAGGGCTTTTAGATTGGTAGCGAAAAGATAAGTTTAGAATGTCCGGACCCCACCCCACCGCCAATTCATCTTAATTGAAACAGTTATAAATAAACTTTTTGTTTCCAATGTATATTATATAGTCGGAATTTTGTTAAAGGTTTTTAAATGATTTAAGTTTTTCGGGTTTCAAGTTTTTTTTTATCCAGAGATGTTTTCCGAGAATGGATGTGGTTTTTGGGGTCATTTTTTCTGGTTCTTCCGATGTTTTTTTTTTTTGTGGCATATAGAGCTGATTCCTCCAGTTGACGAATGCTTTTAGTCCCATGAAAGCGGACGAAAAGTAAATTACAGACGTCAGGCGATATATCTTGATTTTGAAATGATTGTGATATAGATTATGCTACCCCAATAATAAGCCATAATCCTACTTGTGTCTTGGGTTTTATATTTAATTATAATTCAAAGGTAAGAATGTAATTAAAGGTTTATCACTGTTAAGGATATTTACAGTTTGACGACTTTGATAAGGAAATAATTGTTTTACTCGCGTTCCAAGGGAGTAAATATCTTTTATTGTGCCTTGTGATCTAATCTGTTTTTGTTGTGTGCTATACTTCACATATTGTACATTGGTTGTAGACCTTGACCTTTGACCTTCCTTCAAGCAATGGGCACAGTTGAGCATGCTTGGACTTATTTTTTGAACTTTGTTTATTTTTTGACTTTGAACTTTGTCCGGGACTAACTCTGAAACTATAAGAGATATCAAAGATGAAAATTTGTAGGTAGAATAAATCTCATTGCGTAGATATGCAATGCAAAAGAATTGTAAGCTTTCCTAATTTTATGGAGTTATTGTCCTTTTTCAACTTTACACTGTGAACTTTGTTCGGGACATAACTGTGAAACTACAAGAAAATAAAAAAAAAACTATGTCGGTAGAATAGATCTCATTGAGTAGAAGTGTAGTGCAAGAACAGTAATTCTGCCTAATTTTTGGAATTAATTGCACTTTGAACATTTCCGGGACATAAATCTGAAACTACAAGAGGTATACTTTTATGTGTCCAACAAATATTCGTGGAACATTACCCGGTTCAATCGGCTCTTGTTTCGTTTTCAGTTAGTGATGTATAAATTTGAAGAATTAGATTTTTCCATAGGAACTCTGGAACAGGACCGCATATTGCGGCGCATAAATCCGAATCCGTACCCGCTTTATATATTGTTGGTCCGACCTTTGAATATCTTTTCATATTATAATACCGTACAATTTGACTAGTTTTAAAAAAGACAGATTGGGTTCAATTGATAATAATATTTTTGAGGCCATATACTCGGATAATGCTAAAAGATATTTAGATGTAGCAGATACGTTTTTTAAAACCGTTACACGATCGAAAATATGCGCCGCAATCTGCGGTCCCGTACTCGAGTTCCTAAGGATTTTTCACTGCATGAAAGATTTGTTTGTTTGATAGCAAATTTAACATAAAAAAGGAATGATTGTTTGATAATGAATAGTTTCGATACAATGATAAACTACATTAATAAAGTAAGATTTCTAGATTAAATTGAAATACAGATTTTCAACAGAAAAAGCCAACTGATTTGTAGCTGATTTGAAAATATATTGCGTCAAAGATAAACATATGGATTTAAAAGATAAGTTTTTTGTGTCATTATTATGTGAAATGAAATATGCAAATAGGTATACAATTTTCACATTTTTTGCCCTTAATATAAGTCCCTTTTAGAGCACAGATTTTGTAAATGTTTGTCCCCGGTACGCGTTTTACTCTATAAAAAACGAGTACTTACTGACTGTATTTTACCGATTACCACATAAAGGTTTAGCGCAAAACGTTTCCTGCTCGAACATTTGTTTGTATTTGGTCATGCCAGTCGTAGATAGAAATGCATTTCTGATTCAATTGTTATAAATAATAAGTAAGTATATTGTTTAAAATATGTATTATGCAGTAAGTAGAATCGTAAACGGTTTTCTGGCTTTAAATGAAATAGGAGTCTTGATGAACCTGTTTTGACATTATGTCAGAGGTGAGCTTTTGCTATAGCATGATGTCTGTTTTGTGTTATCATCAGAAGTTTTTTAAATCAACATTTCCTGCATAACCAAGAGTTGACACTCAAAAATTTGCGACACCATGCTACAGTATATTTCATCCTAATTTTGCTGCACAGAAACATATCTGTAAGCATAACGGGAAAATTAAAAAAAGATACATTTGGAGAAGTTTGTGCCATTGCAATCGCAATATATATGCCTAGAGCATGGTATGTATTGTTTTACTCAGATGGAAAAGCGAGCTAGGGTTATGCATTATCTATTTACTTACACACACATGATAATATGTTTCTTAAGTGACAATCTAACTAATACAAATAGTTTTATAGATAAGCAAATAACAATTTTAAATAATTTTAGTAGTTGTGGGCATCTTTACATAATCGAAGTATTTAATTACATAATTAAGGCTTTTTTTGCATCATTTGACCTCTTTTTTGGTAATTTACGTTGGTTGCAAGTGTCAGTGATAATGCGTAAATTGCTTCGTTTTGGTTACTTCACAAATTTATGCTTCAATAAAAACATTTTCAAAATGTTTATAAAAATTAGTATGAATCTGGAGGCGTGATGCTTTAAAAGTCCAAGGTTTTTTTTTAAATAGATTGTATTTCATCGAAGTCACTTTAAAGTCCCAGTACATAACACATATCAAAACGATACTTTGACGTTATTTTAAAACTGTTCTCATCAACAAAAATACTAAATCATAAGAACGTATCGTTAGTGAAATTTAGAAGAAAAAAGAACAATATCTTATTCCAAGCATGCCGTTAGGTGAAAATTACACCAATAGAATCCTGACATATAAGGTCCCACTGAAATATAATAATACTCGATCAGGCTTGGGCTAGCTATCAACATCTTATATCAAATGCTGAAGAGTTTGCTGACATTACTTCAAGCTATCAGTTTCAATATGGAAACAAATAATTATACAATATCGACCGAGTATGAGTTCCTTCTGTTTATAAAAGACCTGGTCGCGACGTTCATGGTACTCCGAGAGCAGAATGATCGGTGTACGATGCCGATATCCTATTTACACACCGTCATACTATTAGCTTAAGCAAAGGCTGATAACGACTCATATCTCATTATATCCCAACCACTTGAAATAATACATAAAGATATTATTTGTACAGAGAGCAAATGCAGGTAAACGCTTTTATCAACGCTTTGCCTTTGTATGTACTTGTCTTTCTCAGAGTGAAATACAATCACCTACCGGGTCCTTTGTCAATACCGATCCATTTGGGGTAATACTTTCACTACTGTTTATTTAAACACGAACTTGAAATAGAAAAATACTTGCAGTTAAATAAGGACACTTAAGATTAATTACAATTACAAAGTTTGAATTATATACAAAAACTTTGTCATTGAAAGTGGACGATTAAACAATACCGACAGACAACGATACTGTACTCAATGTAATATGAATATGGTTGAAGATCCTTACCATTTGTTACTTGTTCGTCCTTAATTTAGGCTGTAACGAATCTAAACTTTCACCCCGTAGTTTTTATAGATGGTCATCTATTCAAAAGTTTACTATTTAAATGTCAACATAATGTACAAAATCTATTTACAAATTAGGTCGATTTTTATATTTGGCTTTCCTTTCAGAGAAAGACAAATGAACTATGAAATAATTATTTGAGAGAAAAACTGGTAATTAGAAAATTAAAACTGCTCTGACACACCCCTCCCTTATTGCCATTTTATCATAATATTTGGCACCTTTTTAATTATTGTTTAATATAGTTTATTTATATTATATAGAGGGTAGTTTTGGATATTATCATTAATTTTGGTTATTTGATAGAATCACAATTTCATATGGTATTTTCTTTGGAACATACAAAATAGTAGTAAACATGAACAAAGTCTGTTAATTGATTTATTGGGAGGTAAATCTACTATATTAATGAATTACTTCAAAAACCTCGTCTGACCCACCAGTGTGTTTATATTTCTATCATTAAACCCATGACAACGCATGTTAAAATTGCAGACGAAAGTTTCTCTTGTTCAAATGTCACACTATTCGGCAAATGAACATTCCACTCAAACTACCATAAAATCGATTGCATAGAACAGTTAGATACAGAGACTCTTGAACTATAGTATACTACTGCTAGACCTGTTAACTGTCGCACAACGTCAAACTAATAGCGACATTTAATGTTATAAACTATAGGTCTTTTAAATATTCACGGTAAAAATGTCATAAGTGCAATCAGGGCCGTAAAAAACGGAGAGACCTATATAAAAAATCAAGTATTTTAATCTGTCCAATTAAACGACAGTTTACTTTTTATGAGTAAATTTATTCAGCTCATTTAAAATGTCAGGTACATACATGTTTTGTGAGTGATTTATCGTATTAAACACTTTTTACAGTTTATTTTATCTATATTTTATTCAATAAGTTTGGAAAGTGTCTGATAATGCTATTCGGTTTAATACAAAGAAGATGAATGATATAAAGCATAACCATAATAGTATGTCTGTTTCAATAAGCAAAAGTTACGAGATAATTCCTCCCTTGATGGCTAAACTTTTAATTATAACCGACTTTTAGTGTAAATTGTGGAAGAAAAGAGAAAGAATATCCCTCGTGAAAGTACTCTAACTCAAGACCTCACCAATCTGAGTCTGGTTCGTAACGACCACCCGCCATTCAAATTTTTTGTGTATTTTTGGAAAACAGGTTTAGGTCTATTAAAACACATTGAAGTGGTCTTATTTTGATAGTTAAAATCTTTAAGAAATGTAAAATGGAATGCAATAATCATGAACCGCAAACCTTCAAAAAGTTCACAAAGTCTTGCATCCGTCGGCTATTTATAACAATTTTTACTCTGAAATATGAATAAAATAATATTTTTTAATGTTTAAGTAACCATGATGACATATAAATATCACTACTGTTGATATGGGAATCTCTTATCGACAGATATTCTGAGATTCAGAGTGGAATGAAGTACGTGGCACACACTCATGACGGTATAGGACATATTTGCACGTTGAATTTAGGTAACGGCTTTGTCCTGCTTCATATTTGTAATATTTGAAAAAGTCCAATCAAAGTTGATTGGATTACAATTTCACAATACTGAAGAAAAAAAAAGAGCTGCCAATAATGTAGGTCTTTGGGTCAGACTGTACTGACGTGCATAATGGCTTTGCTCTATATTAATTGATAATACTAATAAATGTCGGTTTCAACGCCATGTGTAAATAAAAAGTTAAAGGAAGATAATTTAGCTTGCTTAAAAATAGCACACGGTACATTTCACTAGCTGTTATCAGTTCTCAGAAGAAGTGAAACTTATTTTTGGAAATTACGAAAGGAATGTGTATTTTCTTCAAGGTCATACCTATACAAAATATTGATCTTAATACAAACGGGCGGTTTAAGAGTGTAAATAATCATAGGCCTAATCAAGATTTCTTTAATTTTGAAGTGTACTTGAAACTGTACGAGACATTCTTGTTTACTTATATTTTGATCGAGATAAGGGAATAAATTTTGACAAAATCAATTGCACAGGACAGGTGCATTTATAAAATTTATTTAAAGCGGTAAGTTTGTGTTATAATTATTTTAATGTTTTGTTTTAAGTTAATTATTATTTTATAATATTAATCATATATTTATTTTGCATATTATTATATTATAATAATACTATATTACCTTTTTCAGTTATTTTTGTCAAATATGAACATATATGAAAGAGTTTCCTCTCATCTTCTGGTTGCTGCTTTCGACTTTGGGACGACATTCAGTGGTTATGCCTTCTCATTTCGTGACAAACCGTTAGAGATAGTTGCAAACAATAATTGGAACGATGAATCCAATCTCTCTTTGAAAACACCTACTTGCATATTGCTAGACCCTGAAGAGAAATTCCATTCCTTTGGATATGAGGCAGAAAATAAATACAAAATGCTTTGCGAAGAGGACGAGCACCATAATTGGTTGTTTTTCAGACGTTTCAAAATGTTATTGCACAGGAATAAGGTAATGACGTACTAAAACTTACATACTTACTTAGGCCTTCGGCACATTTGTCTTTCTAATAATTGTCAAATTGTCATGAAAACTCTACCCTTGATCATCAAGAACAAAATTATTATCCATCACACGTTAACTTTGTAAATGACGATAGATGGCTCAATTTAACCTTATCAAATTTTCACTTAAATCAAATTTTCGTTTACAATCCTTTACTCTACACTACCTTCCTAGCGAAGGTACCAAGAGCTTCAGTAAGGATAAAATTTTTACAATATGGACCTATTTTGTTTTCATAATTTCATTTAGAAAAACGAAAACGTCCATGTACATGTATTACGGAAAAACGCCATGAAGTTATTCGGTAAATATTTTTTCATTAGCTCACATTCTTTACCAATTCGATTTGCTATAATAAATTCATTTCAACCAAATAATTATAAACATGATCAACTGCATTGGAAAACAGTTAACACGCATGCTTAATAGCTATTTGAATCTTACTTCAGAAATTAAATAGACAAACGACAGTCAAAGACATTACGGGAAAGCGACGCATGTTTGCTATTGACATTTTCTCATTGTCAATACGTTATCTGCGAGATCATTTCTTTTCGGAACTTCAAAAGAAATATTCAGGCATCGAAGAGACTGATATACAATATGTCATTACCATTCCCGCGATCTGGGATGACAACGGCAAACAATTCATGAGGATGGCAGCGTTGCAGGTATTAAACATAGCAGCTGATGTTTCTAAGCTCCAAATATTATCATTTCTATATTGAAATGTTGAATTCTGCTAAGGTGCTAGGAAGAAATTATCACTTCCGATAATGAATAGGATCAATCAAACTGAACCAACAAAATATTCAAAATTGCCATTTTGTGCGTTGTTAACAGATTCTATTGATCCCTTTTGTCAAAGCAAATTTATTTAATATAAAAGCTCGGTTTTTCATTAACATAAATCTTGCTAAAACAGACCCTTTTGGATTGAATGCGAATATGAATATGTAAAGATGAAATAGGTAAATAATGTACTGTTGACCTCTACATGTGTTTCATAGAGTGGTGTTAATTTCAATGATTTACGAAAAGTATCTACATTTACGTTTCTCTTATATAAAAATCCAACTGCTCCTGATACTATTTTATATGTTTCCGCTTTTCTTTACAGGCAGATATTAATAACGCGAAGTTGACACTTGCTTTAGAACCAGAAGCTGCATCCATCTGTTGTAAAAGGATAACCGTTGATTCAAAAGGCCAAGAATTTTTGACTGGTTTGCAGTATATCGTGATAGACATTGGAGGTAAGCGATAATAAGTGTTGATCGGTTTGAAACGGTTTGTACATAAATAAGATAGCTTAATGATTTAATTTTAAACGACAGCAATAATAGCAATTATTAAGTTGACTGAATATGTTTTACTTAATAATTAATCAGTGTTTATTCCCTCTGTTAGGTGGTACTGCAGATATAACGGCTCATCAAATAAACGACAATGGAACGTTAACCGAATTGTACAAAGCCAGTGGAGGACCATGGGGTGGAATAAACGTCGATAACAACTTTTTAGACTTTTTAAAAGATTTATTTGGAGAGCAAGTTATGAGTTCTTTTAAACAAAAACATCTTGAAGACTATTGGTATATGCTGCGAGAATTCGAAACCAACAAGAGGCAGGTAAAATTTGCCGGTTGTCATGAACAGGAGCAAACTTACATTACTATTAAACTTCCTTTAGCTTTAAGAGACATTTCTAAACATCAAAATGGCAAAGTCTTGGAGAAATTAATAGGTTCCTCATCTTTCTCGTCGGACATAAAAGTAAAAAGAGACAAAATTAGAGTTGGAGTAGAGTTAGTCAGAAAATGGTTTGATGGACCTGTTAATGATATCATACGTCATATTGAAGACCTACTTAAAACACCGGAAGTACGTCAAGTTACCACTTTGATCTTGGTAGGTGGTATGGCCGACAGTCCATACGTACAAGAAAAGATTAGATATGCATTTTCATCAAAGCGCTTAATCATACCAAAAGATGCCGGTTTGGCAGTTCTTAAGGGAGCAGTTGTTTTTGGACATGAGCCTTTGTCTATATCTGAAAGAGTTATGAGGTATTCTTATGGTATAGAAATGTTCCAACGGTTCAAACGCTCGACACACAAATCGTCATTTAAGGTAAAAGTGGACGGGAAATCATATGTTGATAATGTGTTTCATGTTTTTGTCAGAGCAGGCGACACTGTCCAAGTTGGTCAGGAAATTACGAAGATCGCGTCTCCAATCAACAAGGAATCCTCTTTGTATCCGATCTACCGCTCACTTAGCAGTGATCCTAATTATACGACAGAATCCGACTGTGAAATGATCGGGTTACTGACACTCAAACATGTTGGACAAGATGATTTTGAAAGCAAAAAGGTTAAATTAACTATGATATTTGGAAATACGGAGCTTATGGTAAAAGCTGAAGAAATAAATACCGTAGAGAAAAGTTCCTCGACATTCAATTGCCTAATGGAGTAAAATTTTAACTCCGGTTCGACGACTGAATTCATTTTGTAATTGTATACATATTTCTAATTACATTAAAAAAGTTTTGAGGAATATTTCTGGGAAGGGATCTTCCTTTTTCCAAATTTTGATTTTTGGTGTGTGTTTGTGCTTTTGTTTGATTACTATTTATCCAAAGCAAGTGTGTATTTTCCAGATGAAACGTGTAAACTTAGTTTGCATGATAAATATATACATGTGTTAAATTTTACACCATATTATAATGTTTTTTTTTTCATTTTACATGTTTTAGTTAATAAAACAGGTATATGCTATGTAGTCAATGAAAAATAAAATCTTCCCAGAGAAAGTCAATGTATTTTATGAGCGTTTGATCAACCTGTCATAGATTGCCTGGAAGTGTGAATGGACACGTTTATTCTAGTATTTGATCTTCTGTTAATTCAGGTGTTTGTTTCTGGAAAATCGATTATTAAAAGTAAAACCTGTACACAGTCTTATTATCAAGACAATTAGATATTTGATGACTTATATCTTCAGATCAAATAAACTTAATTTTTATAGTTTTTATAGTTTTGTGTAATAAGGATTAGGATGATGTGTTCCACCGTTTGACTGTACAATTTGTTCCCAAATGTGCAGATGCATTGATTACGAATTTATTTCGATGAACCCTAGATAATGAGATGCCTTTAAGCGTCTTCCATATCTATATAACTATATCCGACGGTATGTTATACTATATTTAAACGAAATAATATTGTTGCAAAACCATGCGTTTCAGTCTAAAATAAAGTAACTCACATTGACTGATATCAGAGGAGACAACAAATTTACTGCCGGTGATATACGCAATTATCACCTTTTAAACGTATAGGAAAGTTACATGTGAATTTCTGATTTAGACAACCCAGAGTCGCATAATAAATCCTTTTTCTCATGTTGATAAAATGTACGTTAGATAAAAGATATTGATCTCGTCCACAGAAAAAAATCCCGAATAAGGCAAACAATTTTATCTGTCAATGTATGTATATCATATAAAAGTATTTATCTATCACGTTTAGAAGAACTCTTATGTATAATAAGTAATTTACGTGCGATAAAACCAAAATTGTACATATTGACTTTAGATTATTTTACGTTTTGTGAAGTAACGATTAGATCTATAATAAAGCAAAAAAACTTCAATCCCTGAAATTAAGTGTACATATATAGTTTGTGAGGCTTAAACATTATTGTAGAACAATTTGCATGTAAGATTTCAAATTAGCTTTTTTATTGTTGTAAATTATTTATCGAAATACGACATCTATATTGTTCATTGCTTGCGTGGATCTAATATTAAAAATTGAATGAATTGTGAGCGCAATTAAATCCAGTGTGGAACCTTTTCAAATTTACTGTTTCTGACATTCTTTCTCTCTGTTATTGTTTATTTTCTGACGAAGAGACTTCGTATCCGTCGTACACATTTTAAAAGGTAAAAATGACTGAAACTTTAATTAATACAGAATTAGTTTAATTTCGTTTGTGTGAGATGGCGAGATTTCGATATTACTTCACGGGAGTGATCGGTACAAAACCTAGTTGTGCATATCGCCGGCACGTTCCTCCTCGCTGCACAAAATGACCGCCAGAGCTATAAATAAAAACAAATATTGTCCAACTTTCACAGGCCAAATCAGTGTTGTTATATTTTCAGGTCCTTCGGTTTCATTGATGCCAGCACTATAAAGTGTTGAGAATTGAGTACCTCTCAAGCCGGTGCTAGGGGGCGTGAGGGATGTTGCACTTATTCATTATCCCTCATGTACAGACTCAATCAAACCGAGTCTGCAATTCTTAATTTTGTTGTGATTAATGCTTCCGAGGGATCACTTTGTTTCCAGAATTTTATACTTTACAACAGCAGGTGTCAAGTGCCGTGTGGCAGCCGTAAAAAGTTGCCCCGTACTTCACTTCAGTGTTGTTATATTTTCTGGTCCTTCGGGATCATTGATGCCAGCACTATAAAGTGTTGAGAATTGAGTACCGCTCAAGCCGGTGCTAGGGGGCGTGAGGGATGTTGCACTTATTCATTATCCCTCATGTACAGACTCAATCAAACCGAGTCTGCAATTCTTATGTTATTTTGTTGTGATTAATGCTTCCGAGGGATCACTTTGTTTCCAGAATTTTGTACTTCACAACAGCAGGTGTCAAGTGCCGTGTGGCAGCCGTAAAAAGTTGCCCCGTACTTCACTTCAGTGTTGTTATATTTTCTGGTCCTTCGGGATCATTGTTACCAGCACTATAAAGTGTTGAAAATTGAGTACCGCTCAAGCCGGTGCTAGGGGGCGTGAGGGATGTTGCACTTATTCATTATCCCTCATGTACAGACTCAATCAAACCGAGTCTGCAATCCTTATGTTATTTTGTTGTGATTAATGCTTTCGAGGGATCACTTTGTTTCCAGAATTTTCTATTATGGATTAATCACTGCTTCACTTAAGTCAATCCATCCAAATGTGTTTATAGATGAATGCTCTTCCATTTGCATTTTGATCAATAAGGGACAACCGAAGCCTTGCTATCATTCTTACAAGGTGCAAACAAAAGTGCTTTTGTGAAATTAACAGGTATATCTGAAAGCTTCCAACGTTTGGAAAAGAACACTTTTTTTCGGCACGATATGGCCAGATATGTGTTGACGTGCCGTAAAAATCCAAACAAACAAAACAAAGAACAATTATTTGCCTTTAAAAAATCATTTGCTAGAATAGTTGTGTTTGAGTCTTAATATGATTTTCTTGTAACGAAACTTTGTCCATTCTCAATTGAGCCCTGATATTATTGATCCAAAGTACAAAGCTTAGTTTATTTTTATAGCTTCTGTAATGAGCTATCGTGTTTTACTCTTCATTTTTTACTAAGTAGAGTAGAACATTGGGAAGTCAAATGAAAAGGCACTTTTATCAAATCTTTAAGACATAGAGACTTATTTCATTGAACGCCATTGAACGCCGCCCTTCCTTGTTGATCTTGTTTATCATATTTTAATATTTGTATTAGTTTATTCACAAACCATTAAATATTTTTGGTTGCCTTTATGTTTTATGAAAAATTATACAAACAAACTTGTATGTAACTTTCAGAGTAGTTTGAAATTGATTTTACAAAGTCACAAAAACAGAATTTTGCATAATGACTCAAGAAAATTCATTTCACTGATATATTACAAAACTATTAAATTAGTCAACATACATGCAAGTATCAATAAGATAAAGTAAATCAGTGTAAAATTTATTTCGAGGATTCCATCTTAAATACTTATTCGTAATTGAATAAAATAAAGGATTAATACACCATTTTTATTAGTCTGAGGTCATGTTTATTCTGTTTGACAATGCTTAATTAAATGAAAAATGATCTTTGGTTTCTTATTTACTTAAAGGTTAACTTTAAAACAAGCCTTGCTTTCCTTTATAACTTATTGGTTAACTTTAAAACAATCCTTGCGTAATATGTTACATTTTCCTACTTTTGATCTGTTTCCTTGCTTGTAACATTTCCTTAGTTTATTATATTTTTCTTATATCCTCTATCATCTATTTGTATGTCATGTTTACCCCCTAACTCCAACCCCACCCTTTGGCATTTCAGTAATGTACAATTGATCTCTTTAAATATGTTCAGTAATGATTAAGTACTGGTCGTTTCTCCTTGTTCGTTTGCTGTTGTATCAAATAACATCTATATGGACTGGTATTTTTCCAAAACTAGCATGAATAAGACAAGAAAAAGAAATATGTTGTTCACAGACAAGTAGTTTATATTTCTAGAGCTTTTCTAAATGCTGTAGTTGAAAGAATATGAGACACTTGCTACTTGACATCTTGTCTTACATCCATAATTTGGTAATTAACATATCTTATGTTGTCAAGTAGGAATTTGACATATTATTACAAACAAGAAATAATATATATTATTAGCATTATATTAAACAATCTTGTGGTTACTCTCTCTTCATTTAGTATGAACACATTGTTTGTTAAGAGGCACAGGGCATTGATAATAAATTCTCAGGACTTTGGGATACAAAAAATCCTCAACCAAACATAAATCGTTTGGACCAGGAGCCGTTGTTCAGACCAAAGCGAGTGGTTCTACTAAATAAGCTGAGATGTTAAGAAGGTGGCACTGGAGTGTTTGAACCTGTGAAACAAAGATACAACAAGCAAGCCAGGCCCTTAGCTGGCACAACAATACAAATCAGAGATACCTGACCTTAATTATTGGCACGGTTACTGCATGTTCTAAGTGTCGTTGACCGCTGTACAGTGGTCTACTTTATATTTCTCTTGCTAATACTCTGTAGAAGATTCGTACATAGAATTAAATTATCATGTTGTGCTTAAAAATTAACCCTTTAAAGGTATAACTGACGATGTATCCATGTTTGTACTCGAGAGCGAGAGTTACTGTTTATGCATTAAGCCTAGACTCACGCAATCCCATGAGTTGTCCTGCATATGTAGCAACACACTTTAGTATCAATAGCCTGTTCAATCGTTGAAGTAAAATAATAAGGTTAATATCAAACATTGAAAACATAGTCATGTATTTTTATGTCAATACATTTACAGTATCATAGATTGATTTATTTGGTTGAAATGGGTTTAAAATAAAATAAAAACTGATGTAAAGCTTTCTTTCAACAGATAGATAAGTCCCCATTAAAGTGTTTTGTGTACTATTTCATATCTTTAACATTTAAGGGTTTGCAGTATTTATACAATCAAGCAGGTCTTTATCTTAACATTGTTAGAATAATACGTTTTTGAGAATAAAATGCGTATGTAATATGTATTTTGTGCACCCCTTCGAAGAAAAGTGGGTAAATTGTTTTGCTTATGTACGTCGGTCGGCCGGTCGGTAGATCACATGGTTTCCGCTGATTATCTTTAAAGCGTTTTCTTACAAAGCCTTCATATTTCACATAATGATTGGTCATAACTAGTAGATGACGTCAATTGATTTTAGGGTCACTAGGTTAGAGGTGATGGACACAGGGGCCATAAATGTCAGAATGGTTTCCGCTCATAATCTTGGAAACTATACATCCCAAAGTCTACATATTTCACATATTAATTATTCATGTGTAGAAGATGATCCTTTTAGATTTTAGGGGCCTTAAGACTAAAGGTCAAGTGAAATGTCGAAATGGTTTCCACTCATTATCTTCAAAACTACGTGTTATCGAGCCTTTTTGATACACATTTTGATTGATTATCACTAGTTGACGACCCCTTTTGATTTTGAGGTAACTGAATCAAAAGTCAAGGTCATATTAACTTTGAATGTTACAAAGGTGTCCGCTTATTCTCTTGACACCAATTAGTTACCAAGTCTTCATATTTCACATTTTGATTGGTCATAACTAGAAGATGAACTTTTTTATTTTGGGGTCACTAGGTCAAAATAGGTCTAAGTGACTTTAAATGTCGGAATGGTTTCCACTAATTATTTTCAAAACTACTTTTATCGAGACATTTTGATATACATTCTAATTGATCATCTTTTGTAGGTCAAAGGTCAAGTAAAACGTCGAAATGGTTTCCACTCATCTTCAAAACTACTTAATTGATTATCACTAGTAGATGACCCCTATTGATTTTGAAGTCAAAGGTCAATGTCACATCAACTTTGAATTTAACAAAGGTGTCCACTTATTCTCTTGATACCAATAAGTTACCAAGTCTTCTTATTTTGATTGGTCATAAGAGATAACCTTTTTTATTTTGGGGTCAGATCAAAGGTCAAGGTCACATGTGCTTTAAATGTCGGAATGGTTTCCGCTCATTATCTTAAAAACTATCTACCACAAAGTCTTCATAATTCACTTATTGATTGGACATAACTATATGATGACCTTTATTGCTTTTAGTGTCATTAAGTCAAGACCACAGTAACCTCATATTCAAAAGAAGTTTCCGATCAATAACCATTGAATGGCAAGTTTTACAAATGTCTAAGCTTGTATGATCACTGGTCATGACCAGAAGATGGCCTTTACAGATAAAGGGGTTACTTTGTCAAAGGTAAATGTCACAGTGACATTTATATGATAATATAAACTTTATTTCAGTTATCCTTGCACTTGTAGAATTTTCTAATGATACCTTTCATTCAGTTTCAGGTCATATATTGGTCTTATTTTTCTTTTCCATAACTTAACACTTCCATGTCCCCATGTTTATATATCCAAATTACCAATAGTATCAGTCAAGGGCTAGAAAGGGGGCACATGTGTCGTTCGACATTTCTTATTTACTTTCTCATTTTTCATTGCCGGTGTGATTTTTAGATCATCAGAACTGAAGGTTCAGGGTAAGCTATTAGTATCAAAGGCGAGTGCTATGGTGTCCGTCGTCCGTCGTCATGCGTCAACAATCAACTTCTTCTCTGAATCTGCTGGGCAGATGTACAACAAATTACCTACAATATTTTTTTTATATTTTTCACCTCAACCCCTCTGGTATGTTCTTTTATATTACTCATGCAAAATTGTAGTAAAATTGTATATATTGTGTGTATTTGTATAATAAAGTAATATTCAACTTAGACGTAAAAACTTTCTTGAACCAAAAGTTATCAGCCTTTGCCATTAGTATGGGGTCAAGTCAGTTTGCCTGAACATAATTTCTCTGTGCTTGAGCAGGATTTACTGTTTGCGGCTCAGTTTTTGTATTTCAATTTTGAATTTCATTACATTTTAATGGACTGATCAATTTTCAAAGCAGGTAAAATATATTGCACAAATTCAGCAGGTTACTGGTTGATTTAAAACTGAAAATTGTGCATTGGTTAAAAAGACACAATTTGTAATATATCAATAAAGAAGTTTAATGATTATAATATATTAGTAAAGATGTGTATCTTTTGTAACATGCATTTATGGGTAAAGAAGGTATTAATTGTAACATACAGGCATGCATAAAGGGGTGCCATTTGTAACATATATGTAAAGGTAAAGAGATGCAACTTTTGTAACATATATGTATGCGTAAAGAGGTATCAGTTGTAACATTCATGTATGGGTAAAGAGGTATCATTTGTAACATACATGTATGCGTAAAGAGGTATCAATTGTAACATACATGTATGGGTAAAGAGGTGTCATTTGAACAATATTTTATTCCAAGCATGTCGTTAGGCGAGAATTACACCAAAAGAATACTGCAGATAAGGTCCCGCTGAAAGATGATAATACTCGATCAGGCTGTCTAGCTATTAAATGCTGAACAGTTTGCTGACATTAATTCAAGCCATCAGTTTCAATATGGAAACAGGAAATTATACAATATCGACCGAGTATGAATTCCTTCTGTTTATAAAAAGTCCTGGTCGCGACGTTCATGTGACACAAAGAGCAGAAAGATCGCTGTATAAGGCCGATATCCTATTTACACACCGTCATACTATTAGCTTAAGCAAAGGCTGTGGGCCTGTAATGCAGTCGTAATATTGCGATAATCAATTTGGCGAATAAGTAAATGAGCCGTCATGCAAATGTCGCATGGTTCGCTGCATAGTAATTGGAATAATTTGTTTACAAAATGTTGCCGAATAATTCAAGGAGTTATTTATTACTTTACACTCATGTCTTTTGTTTTTCATTTTCCGATAAAGTAGCTAAACATTAGGATTTATATATCAGAACTATCTATTCTCCCGACATATGAACAATTTACCAGAGCAGTAAGCACGCGTGAATATAGAAAACCAAACGATTCGCAGAGAATTATAAACTTTACAAAAAGGAAATATATGTTAAAAAAATAATAATAAAAACATGATTTAAGATGTAAATGTTTGTGATAAGTGATGATCACGCTTTAAAAACACGGAATTATTAGACGCCGTTTGTAAGCAAGCGGCGATAAGTAGATATGCATTTGTCCATACAGCAATGGATTACATTGCATGTTTACACTTCGTTTTCTGTCAATACATTTCCGGTTTTCTTATTAATTGAAGACGATTTCACAATAACGCCACCGAGTTTTCGGAAACATATTAAGGTCATTGCCATTTTCCAAAAAAGTGGTTCACAGAAATATTTTCGGTGAATCAATATTTAGGTGGTGCCTAAAATAACTTACACGTCGGGTTGTAGATTTGTATACATGTGTTTAATTTAAGCTGGGACCATATTTAAATGAATGAAAAAATCTGTTAGATCGTATTTCATTTATAAAGTGTAAACAAGTTGATCCTTGTGTCTTTCTTAGAGTGAAATACAATTAGCTACCGGTTCTTTTGTCAATACCGATCCAATTAAGGTAATACAATAAATACTGTTTATTCAAACATGAACTTGAAATAGAGAAATACTGGCAGTTAAGTATGGACACTAACAGCTTAAATCATATACAAATAACTAAACAATAGTCATTGAAACTGGACGAATAAACATTTCTGATCAACAACGATACTGTTATCAATGTTATATGAACATTGTTAGTTTACACAAATTTATATTAGTTCGATTGTGTTGGAAGCTCTAAGCTTATTCAAACACTCTCGAAGAACTCGATGAACATTGTTGAGGATCCTTATCATCATTTACTTTTTTGTCTTAATTTAGGCATTTACTAATCAAAACCTGCACCTCGTATTTTTGTAGATGGCCATCAATTCAAAAGCTGTCTGCTTTAACGTCAACCGATTCAAAATCTATTTACAAATTAGGTCGATTTTTATATTTGGCTTTCCTTTCAGAAAAAGACAATGAAATCACGCCCATTCACTCACTATGATACCAGATATCTATATACTACTTAAAATTTGTTTAACCTAAATGGTTACATTTTTGTTTTGCTTGTAAAGGTATATGCACCACTATACATGCTATACGTGTATTTAATACCAATAAAATCTGTTTTTGTTCTATTGTTCTCTTTACAAAATAGTATATGTTAAGTCGAGAAAGTTTTGCATTTTTGGTGGAAGGCCGATTGTTTTCACAAAATTGTTTCAGTTAATTATCGGAAGGCATTTACAATATGGGTTATGTATACCAGCACTTACCTGTCCCTACGTGCGGTCTAATCAAATATATTAAAAAGACAACAAGAACAAAAATAAATAAATAAATAAATAATAATAATAATAATAAATAAATAAAATAAATAAAGTTTATTTATACGGACTAGTATATATTCATACATGCCTGTCACTTAAAACCATTTGAAAATGATCGTATATTGCAAAAATGTTTAGGATAATTTTTTAATGTTTTTTGTCAACAAATATCAGCCTCAATATTTTCTATTATAAATTCTAATGCATATATATTTATATATATATGATAAAAAGTGCCGGGACTAGAAAAATCATGTTTTAAAAATAACTGACATTAACTGATTTTTCTTATTGTAATATAATGCCGACCGGTTTCTATACCATAAGGGCAAATAAACATGATATCATTGTAACCACGTAAATTGAATAGCTCTGCATAGGCAGAGCGTCCATGCAGATCTATTCCGCGAACGGTATCTATTACTTATTTCCCTGAATAACGGTAACTTGATTACGGTGAAATCTGTTACGTATTTTATGACCTGTAACGATCTTTGTTTTTTACCCGGGTTTCCAAACACACGCACATAAAATAGTGTGCAGTTGCAATTTTGAAGCAATCTGCATATCGGACAAACCACGGACTCGGCTTGTTATTCTTTTAAAAGATACATAACATTTATGTTGGAATAATGTGATATTTTTTTTATATCGGATATAGAAGTAAGTAAGTAAGTAAGTACGGTTTCCTATTTACATCATTTTCTTCCCAATTGTTTGTTGTTGGCTATTTATCGGAGGAACATACACTGCACAAGGGCTTGGATCATAAAGACTTTCATCGTTTTGTTTTAGTACCATAATGATTTTGTAGTTGAATGCTTCAAACATTAAAATGTTGAACTAAAAATGAATTACCATCAGCGAATCTTTCATAAAATTGATCATTAATATGTACGTAAATGCAAATTAGATTACGAGAAATACTGCGATATATCATTATCACGAACTATTAACACTATTATTAACTATCAACCCTGCTGGTTTTAAACCTTACTACAAACAAACTCTTACATCTGTGCGATACCTGACATTGTAAGGGTTATATGAAAGCAAATTCTGATTCTTTTACTCTTATACATTATATATTAGGAAACGTCTGTTCTTAATAATCAGATATTAAAAATCGCTCATGAATGTGAAAGCCACTGATCTTTTGCAGGCACAAGCATAACAGAGTGAGTAAATATGATCACCCTAAAACTGCAAAATGAAACTGTCATTTTGATTTTGTTTTAATACTAATTTGTATATCAATGCTGAAAATACAGCAACAAACATTATCGTTATTTGCAAACGTTTTGTATTTTCATGAAGATACTGTTCTGGAATTGGCGACCACATTATTGTTATGATCAATGAATGGCTAAGGTCCGAAACGGCTTGTCACGTGTATAAGGCTGTACAAAGTTACACACCTCCTCTTTTGTTCGTAACGTCTATCCTATTTTGTTCGTAACATCTATTGATTTGCTGATTTACCCCGCAACTCTCCAAAGCTAAAGCTTGGCAAAAATGAATGTTTCATAACTACTGGTATATATGCATTTTACACTTGCACGTTCGGCATTCTTAAAGGAGAACCACCATTGTAAAGATCATACTGAAACTTTCAATCTTTTTATGGGGGAAGACCTCTGTATTTAATTAACCAAAACTTCGATAACAGAGTTTACTTGTATGTGCTATGTGTTAAAAACAATGTTTGTGCATTATAACACGTGCTTGGGATAGAATGTCGTCTATGTCGTTTTATTGTCAGTCATTGCAAAAACTTTTCATAGTTAATTGGCGGCAATTGTTTCAACGCGTTATACAACATATGAACACCTGGTCAAGTAAAGGTCCCCACCTAGAAGCCTGTCATATAAGGACCCATTGACAGATGACAACCGCCTCCGTGGTCGAGGGGTTAGAGTCGATGACTTATGATCCAGTTTCCTCTCTGGCGTGGGTTCGATCCCCGGGAGATGCTTTAGTAGTTTAGCGCGGAGGAAGGTAGTTAAGTACTGGTGTAACTCTCCAGGAACTATTGTTAGGAAACTACCCGCCTATATAACTGAAATACTATCGGAAAAAGGCGTTAAATGAAACAAACAAACAAACAGACAGACAGATGACAACACTCAATCAGTTTTGGGCTAGTTATCAAACTGTTATATCATATGCTGGACAATTGCTGAAATTACTTCAAGTCGGCATTTTCAATATGGAAAAAAGAGGTATAAGAGCATGTATGAGATCTGCCTGTTATTAAATACCTGGTTACAAGTTTCATGTTACACCGGGAGCAGTCAGATTGGTGTACACGCACGATATTCTACTTACACACTGTCATACTATTAACGTAAGCAAAGGTTTATAATGACTTAGATGTCATTCTATCCCAAGCAATATCAACGTTCTGCCTTAATGAATAGCAAATCGTTGCATTTATCTTTGACTTCAAACCACTTGCCTCCCTCTGCTATGTGTTCGAATATAAATCAGAACCTTTGTGAGTAAGCTTTCCAGCTAGCTTACAGATCGTTGATAGTTCTTCTCATATGCCCGTTCCGTGCTCAGACGGGCAACTGGGATGGTCCTCCATAACCTGTTCGTTTTTATTAATAATTATAATACAAATGCTTATTAAGCGCTTTGTTTTTATCACGTACTTGACATATACTGTCACTTTAGATTATCAACATGAAATGAGCTCCAAGGTAGGATTCGTTTTAACTAAGTCCTGGGTTTTTGGTTCGCGGGGGACAAAATCGTCGGTTAGTTTTTTGTTTGTGTTAAAAAAAACAACAGGATAAAGGCTAATGTCAAGAAAGGGGCGTTTTATATGCATTAAACAATGTGATTGACCCCCCTGATGGGATATTTGGTCTTTGCTATTAATTGTGGATAGGAACCCTGTCCAGTTATATTGTGTTCGTATTTAATACCGACGGAACAGTTAAATTATAACTTTGAAAAATATTACTATCAAATAAATCTAAAACATGTCCCAATGTTAAAAGGCTGTCCTTGCTTTTTATTGAAAACGTTATAATGCTGCTTAGGCATTAAGTTTACAATATCTCGTTTACGATTCGTCTCCAGTTTTTAATGAAAGGAACATTATGAAAATATAACCGCCTCTTAGAGTCGATTACTTCTTATGCAGTTACCTCTCTGCCGTGGGTTCGATCCCCGGGAGATGCTTTGGTAGTTTAGCGCGGAGGAAGGTAGTCTAGTACTGGTGTAACTTTCCAAGAACGATGGTTAGGAAACTACCCGCCTATATGACTGAAGTACTGTTGGGAAAAGGCGTAAAATGAAACAAACAAACAAAAATTATGAAAATAACACATTTTTTTGTTTCCATTTTTTAAATTATGTATATTTTCTCCCTTTATTGTATTACTTTACTGCATGCATGCAGGTCTATCTCCCCACGTGACTTACAGAACTCGGTCTTTTCAACAAGACAAGATTTGTGAACATGCAAGAAAAAGACCCTATTGCGGATTTTCGTTTGTTTAATTTTTAAGGTATATCCGGAGAAGATAGACCTGTGACGAACAAAATAAGAAGTTTGTAACGGACACTCCGGGGACCCAAGTTACTATATAATTGTAACCAGCAATACTGATTCTATATAAACGAACGACAGTGCCTAACTTTGAAAATAAGTCCGGTGTATCAGCTTTGATACCACGGTTTACAATTTGTGAAAATTAAACAGAAATATCACATAATATGAAAATAAAAGCTGCATAAATGCATTGCGTAATAGGCATGATGCGCCGTTTCTTGTAAAGATGCTATCAGTTTTTTATAATCTTATCATGCACAGCAAAATCAACTGCTTTTGTTTTGTCCGTTCACTATTGTTACACTGTTAAAGCTATGTTACAAAAACAAAACTCGAACGCATACGAAAACTATTTAAAAATTTATGAATTTAATCCTTGTGTTAAAGTTTTTTCAAAGCCGATGTTTTCAGTTCATATGCTTGAAATTGCGTATTGGAAACATGTAAATTAAACAGAAATGTTATATAATTAATTTAAACTTTGCATTATTTAAGTACATGATAACTGGAACATTTAAAAAACAAATTTCAAGGGTGAGATTTTTTTTAGTTATCTGCGCTTAGTTATCTGCCCTTGAATTGAGCGTATTTCAAGGACGTTTTCAATATTAGCAAGGTCTTTTTCTGTTTCCCTTAAGAGGGAATATACAAGAAAGAATATATAGGAAATGTTAAGAGCAGTATATCTTTTCTTCTTTTCTTTAAACTACGCCAAATTTCTTAAAACTTGGCAAACCTTTTAAGAACTTTCATACATTTTCATACAAAAATGTTTTCTGATCGAATAAAAAAGCAAAGGATCAATTGATAAATATAAACCAATTAACGGACTATCTGCACGTTGAATTTATTTAATGTCTTTGTCCTGCTTTATATTCGGAAACGTCCATTCAATGTTGATGGGGTTACAATTTCACAATACTGAAGAAGAAAAAAAGAACTGTAAATCGTGTAGGTGTTGGTCAGGCTCTACCAACGTGCAGGATGGCTTTGCGTTATATAAGTTGATAATGCTCATCACTGTCATTTTCAACGCGATGTGAAAATAAAATTAAAATAGAGGTGAAGTTAGCTTGTGTTAAAATAACACACAATACATTTCACCTTCCTGGTACCAGTTCTCAGAAGAAGGGTTGAAACTTCTTGGAAATTATATAATGAAAGGAATGTTTATTTCTCCAAGGCCGTATACATACAAATTATCAACCTATCTACAAGCGTTTGGTTTAAACGTGTAATTTATAATAGGCAAAATCAATATTTAAGTATCGAAATCTTTATTGAAGAGTACTTTAAATTGTAAGAAACATTCTTGTTTCATTATATTTTGATTGGGACATAGTGACAAGTTTTTTTACTGACCTTTAAAATCTTAAAGTTTGGAACATTTATAAACTTTAAAGAGGTGTATTTGCGTTATTTCTATCTTAATGATTCATCAGTTTCAAAATCCTTTTTATAATCTAAATCATACACATGTATTTATTTAACATATTACTATGTAAACTAGTGACGTACAAAATAGAAGAAAAAACAAAGATAAATATATTGTAAATACATAATGCAGAACATATTCTTATGAGTTTAAAAACTGTTACTTTTTAGTCTTAAACTATTTGGGCCCTGTTTAGAAATATACAATAGCGAAACGAACTGTTTTCGACTGAGCTCAATGTGAATATTTTGTGCTCGCTAGATGCATAAAAAGGCGACTATTTCTCTGAAAACAAATATTTATTTGTAAACATAAGAATAAACAATTGGATACAACTATTGTCTTACAATAATTTTAGTGATGTAAATAACGAATTACCTTTTTCAGTTTTTCTTGTAAAATATGAACGAAGTCGAAACAAGTTCTCATCTTCTGGTTGCTGCTTTCGACTTTGGGACGACATTCAGTGGTTATGCCTATTCATTTCGTGACAAACCTTTACAGATATACACGAACAATACTTGGAATGATGGTACCTATCTCTCTTTGAAAACACCTACATGCTTATTGCTAGACCCTGAAGAGAAATTCCATTCCTTTGGATATGAAGCAGAAAATAAATACAAAAAGCTTGTTGAAGACGACGAGCACCATAGTTGGTTGTTTTTCAGACGTTTCAAAATGTTATTGCATAAGAATAAGGTAATGCTGTACTGATATTTAGTTATTTAGTTTTGTTTAAATCTTTTCCTATTTATGTTCATTAGTATCAATTACTTTAACTTTACTGTAAAAAAATAAAAAACAAAATCTTTTAGAAATTAGATTATTGTTAACGATCCGTTACCCTACACTGCCTATCTGAAGAAAGGTATATTGAGTTACAGTAAGAAAATAATTTGTACAATATTGACCTATTTTGTTTTCACAATTTCATTTAGAAAAAATAAATAATACCATAACTTATGGAAAAAATCGCCATGAAGTTATTTGAAAAATAATCTTTTCCATTAGCTTTTACTGTGGAACTTCCCATTTGCTATACAGCTATTTGAATCTTTCTTCAGAAATTAAATAAACAAACGACAGTCAAAGACATTACGGGAAAGCGGCGTATGTTTGCCATTGACATTTTCTCAATGTCAATACGTTATCTGCGGGACCATTTCTTTTTGGAACTTCAAAAGCAATATTCGGGCATCGAACAGACTGATATACAGTATGTCATAACGATTCCCGCAATCTGGGATGACAACGGTAAACAGTTCATGAGGATGGCAGCATTACAGGTATTAATCATGTCTGCGGTTGTTTCTAAACTCAAAACTACACTATTTTCATGTTTAAATGTTTAATTTTGCTTTAGCCACTGCTAAGGGGCGTGGATGGTCACTAGCAGTCACCAATGAACAGGCTTAACCAAACTGAGTTAGCAACATTTTCAATTTTGCCGATTTGTGAGTCTTTAACGGATTCTGTTTTCCCAAATATCTAAGATAAATCATTTTAATTATAGCTCAATTCCGCGTATGTTTTTGAATTAACAAAAATTTGGATTAAACAGATCTTTTTGGATTTGGTGCAAATATGTCAATATGAAGTAGATAAATACTGAACTTTTGACCTCTACATGTGTTGCAAGGTGTGGTGTAAATTTTAATATTTTACGTTTAGCATCTATATTTGCGTTTCAAATATATGAATCAAAGAAAGTGCTCCTTATACTATTTCATATGTTCCCGACTTTCTTTACAGGCAGATATTGATGACAAAAAGCTGACACTTGCTTTAGAGCCAGAAGCTGCATCTATCTGTTGTCAAAAGATTTCTGTTGATTCAAAAGACAAAACAAATATGTCTGGTTTGCAATATATCGTGATAGACATTGGAGGTAAGCGATCTGTTTGAGACGCTTTTTAATAAGAGCTTGCCTTAAATATATACCTGTTTGGACATAAAATAATGTACCTTAATGATACAATTTTAAACGACAGCAATTAAAACAATTGTTCAGTCGACTGAAATTTTTTTACTTAATAATTAATCAGTTTTTTCCCCTGTTAAAGGTGGCACTGTGGATATAACGGCTCATCAAATAAATGACAATGGAACGTTAACCGAATTGTACAAAGCAAGTGGAGGTCCATGGGGTGGAATATACGTCGACCAAAACTTTTTGAACTTTTTAGATGATTTATTTGGAGAGC
Organism: Ruditapes philippinarum; assembly: GCF_026571515.1. Lineage (NCBI taxonomy): Eukaryota > Metazoa > Mollusca > Bivalvia > Venerida > Veneridae > Ruditapes > Ruditapes philippinarum. The sequence continues at coordinate 209,508 of NW_026859327.1, forward strand.
AAGTTATAAGCTTTTTTTAAAGAAAACAATCTTGAAGACTATTGGGATATGATGCGAGCATTCGAAACCAATAAGAGGCAGGTAAAATTTGCTGATTCTTACGGACAGGAGCAAACGTACATTACTATTAAGCTGCCTTTAGCTTTAAGGACGACTTCAGAGAAAGAAAATGGCAAAGTCTTGGAGGAATTGATAAGTTCTTCGTCTTTCTCATCGGACATTGTTACTAAAAAAGACAAAATTAGAGTTAAAGTAGAATTAGTGAGGAAGTGGTTTGAGGGACCTGTTAATGATATCATACGCCATATTGAAGATCTACTAAAACAACCGGAAATACGTCAAGTTTCAACTTTGATCTTGGTAGGTGGTATGGCCGAGAGCTGTTACGTACAAGAAAAAATTAGATATGCATTTTCATCAAAGCGCTTGATCATACCAAAAGATGCCGGTTTGGCAGTACTTAAGGGAGCAGTTGTTTTTGGACATCAGCCTTTGTCTATATCAGTACGAGTTATGAGGTATTCTTATGGCATAGAAATGTTCAAACGGTTCAATTGCACGAAACACGGATCCTCATTAAAGGTAGAAGTTGAAGGGAAAGCATATGTTGATAACGTGTTTCATGTGTTTGTGAGAGCAGGCGACACGGTAAAAGTTGGTCAGGAAGTTACGCATTTCTCTTCTCCAGTCAACAAGGAATTCTCTTTGTATCCGATCTACCGCTCAGTTTGCAGTGATCCAAAATATACGACAGAATCCGATTGTGAAATGGTCGGGTTACTGACACTTAAACATGTTGGACAAGATGATTTTGAAAGCAAGAAGGTTAAATTAACTATGATATTTGGAAATACGGAGCTTGTTGTTAAAGCTGAAGGAATAGATACCGAAGAGAAAAGTTCCTCGGCATTCAATTGTCTAATGGAGTAAAAAGACAACTCCTGTTGGACTTCTTAACACTAAGTTATTGCATCTAGACCATTTTTACAAAAAATATTTCTTATTTCATTTAATAAGCGGTGAAGAATGATAATTAAGGAAGAGATCTCCCCTTTTTCCAGTTTTGATATTTTGTGTTTGTTTGTGATTTTGTTTGATTACTAATTTTCGAAAACAGTTTTATGTATTATTCAAGATGAAACGTTTGAACTGGGTTTGGATGATAGATACATGTGTGTGTGTGTGTGTGTGTGCGCATGTGTGTGCGTGTGTGCGTGCGTGTGTGTGTGTGTTTGTGTGTAAAATTTACACCTTATGATTAGGATTTTTTTATTTTACATGTATTAAGTTTATTTAACAGGAATATATACTATAATGTCAATTTAGAATAAATTCTTCCTAAAGAAAGTCGGCCAAGGGTTTAAGGAACGTTTTATCAACCTGCCATTGATTGCCTGGAAGTGTGAATGGACCCATTAATCCGCGCCTACAGGCGCGGTGCTATTTGTGTATTTTTGTCCATGGACCTGATTTTGATCAATGAATCCCTCCGATTTACAGTTAGAAATAAATTCGGAACCAAAAATTCCTTCAGATTTCTACTATGTAAAGGTATATATTGGTTTCCCTTTCAGTGATTTGCAGCATGTCATATTAATGAATGAGAACGGGAACAAATTTCACGCGTCATCCACTGGGAAGGCAGTATAAATAACAAAACAAAAATAAACTTAAATTCGGTAATTTATTTCTTACATTTGTATATTCTACAGGAAATAACTAATTATTTTGTAGTACGCAGTGCGTTATGCATTTATTTCATTGCTGCGAAAAACTTGTTACATGAATTCGAAAGCTATAAATAGATGACCTTATAACAGTGTGAAAAATCCGAAATCTATTTATGGAAGAAGTATTTTTAGTTTTTGAGTCTGTTTAAGAAAAGATATTAAAAAAATCTAATCGGGAAAAATTGACTGCAAAAAAAGCTTTTACTGATCAGAGACTTATATTACAGATCAAATACAGTTAGATGTAGCTTATGTAAGAAAAACTAATGTGTAGTCTCCCTTCACCATATGAATGTTTTCGATTTGTCTCCCTTTAGTATATCATGATATACCATTTGCCGGGAAACATGTAACGGACATTTTGAAAAATATAGTCGGTGAAAGATTTTGTTGTGGCTTATTTACACATGGATTTTTTTTATATGTCTTACCATGATTAGTTGTTGATATTTGTAGAAAATGAGTAGCATTATTAGTGAAAAAGAAAATATACATACTCTGCTATTTTATAATCATTTTGTATTACTCTTTCATTACTGACTTCAGTAGTGACACAAACAGAAGAATATTGCACTACAGTCATGATACGTTAAAAGTCTTGTAAAAATCTGGAAAAGTTTGATCCCTCGTAAGCATTAATCACGTCAATATTACATGAAAATTGCAGACTCGGTTTGATGAAGTCTGTACATGAGGTATAATCAAAAAAATGCAACCTTCCTTGGCCCCCTATTAAGTCTTGTTCGTATTGGAATTATTTTCCTTACCAGGTAGGCATTAGTCAGAAGCATATTAATTTTTATTTAATATCCTCTCTGATGGAAAATGTATATAATATTATAATTATGCAAATTTAAATGATTTACAAAACATCCGGAATAATGTACAATAGTACTTAAATTAAAAAGAAAATGATCTGTGCTTAGGAATGATTTTGCAAGGTATCTGTAATGAGCAATTTTTTGTGGAGAGCTTCCTTCGCAATTGATGCATTGCAGCAACATTTGTACTTGTTTATATCTCGTTTTTGATCTTCAATTATTGTTTTCATTTTTCTTTGGGGTCTCACTTTTAAAGCGGTATGTCTCAAGATTCATGTAAGTTATTAAAAAAAAAGATAAAATATTTTTAAAAGTAAAATATTGTTAAGTGAACAAAAAGTAGTTAACACGCTGTAGAAGACACTTTCAACTTTCAAGGTAATGTACCAAAAATGAAGTCACAAATATTAAACATAGCTTTTACCGCGTTATTCAAGCACTCGAAATATGGTGATGATACCGCATCAACAATCTTTATCTGACTGACAAATGAACCATGTGAAATATTTCTAAAATTTTAAATCTTATGTTTAATTTCCATGGTATCCTAGAGCATTTTGTCATATTTTATTTTCATGATTTTAGCTCAACTGGAGGCATGCAGCTTAAGTTATTCACATTTTCCAGGACAATTTCAATACTGGACTAATCATAAGAAATTAGGCAAACGCATTCACTTTGTTTTTTATTAAAATCAGGGATACACATTTGAAACGAGACCAAGGTTCAAAGATAGAAGAAAATAATTACAAACATCATTGAATGTATTGATGAGTGATAAACAAATACTTTTTTAAATCCAAGCACAGAAGGCGCTGAATTTGTTTGGGTCTTCGGATGTCAGAAAGGTGAAGTTATGAGATTATAAACCAATTTGTTTTTGAATAGTGTCACCAATGATTTTCAGTGTTTAACTGTAGCTATACGTCTGATTACAACACTGATATTCAATACAATGTTTATTTGGTTTAAAAAAAATAAAAAAAAGGAGTTGCCTCAACTGAGATTTGAACTCTTGACCTCTCGATTCTTAAGCGATCGTGCAAACTCCTCGGCCACGGTGAAGTTACATGACAACGACATGAAGAAAACCATATTATTCTTAATAAGGGTTTGTAACTGCTAAACATTATGGAGCTTACTATAAGTATGTATATCCATAAAGAATAAAAACAATGACCATTCGGGAACTGTCTTGCTTGAAAATTAATACGCCTGTCATTTGACAATCTTTACGCAGTGATCTCCCCTGAATGTTTCGGCGTTAGTGTACATAAAAAGTAACTGCTTCAAAAAAGCGACCACTTCCGGCAATTTGCAATCAGCGGCATCAGGGTCTGAAATTTAGCTACCATTATTTGTTTGGTCTGACGACCCAAACAAATAAAGACAGCATTGAAAACTAAAAATTATCAAGAAAAATAAAACCAAAATAAAAATACGTTGTGACACAGCCTTAAATGGGTCGCATTACAAATGATATTTTACATCCGCCTGTGTCAAAAAAAGAAGAAGACTGTATGAATAGTTAAGCACGCCAGATTAATTAATTGTATGCGTCAAACTTAAAATAAAACCAACAACAAATGATTTGTTTGATGCAAGCTAGTCTACCAGGCGGAATGATATTCCCTGGTCTAGTGTGGAAAATTTTCATAATACATGTCTACTATTGTCACTGCATGTCCTTAAATATATTGCCGGGGATAAGTTATTCAATCATTATATGTCGTTGTTTTGATATATAGAGGATATTTGTTTGTTTGTGTGTATACTGTTTTTAAAGCTCACTCGATGAAATAAAATTACATCTTACACAACAAACAAACAAATTTTGTATGAATTGAAGTAAGTTTTCTTCTTATTACTTTTGAAATGTCAGTTATTTATCAATTTCAGCTTTGCTTTTCTCTAAACAGCTCTGACAATGTCAGAATTGTCAACAGTAATAAAATTGAGATACTTCATGGGGGAATCATAAAAAGAAGTCTCATCATTGAAAGTGTGAAATTATATTTTGATAATTTTCACTGCGAAGTTATCAAATATAACTTTCACGGATAAATCAGTAAGCCACTGTAAAGCATAAAATAAATATTTTTCCTACTTTGTCAAGAATGACCTCGTGTCTGTTAATTCTGGAAAATCGATTATTAAAAAGTAAAACCTGTGCACAGTTTTATTATCAAGACAATTAAATATTTCATAGCTTTTATCTTCAGATCAAATATTCTTAATTTTTATAGTCTTGTGTAATCAGGATTATTTAAAGATGATGTGTTCCACCGTTTGACCATGAAATGTTTTCCCAAATGTGCGGAGTCATAGTTTGGTTATGAATTTACTTCGATGAACCCTAGATAAAGAAATTCCTTTAAGTGTCTTCCATTTATATCTATATAACAATATGCGACGGTATGTAATACTATATTTAAACAAAATAATACTGTTGCAAAACTAAAACAAGCCATGCGTTCAGTCTAAAAGTAAAGTTACAAAAATATTGACTGATATCAGGGGAGACAACAGCCGGTGATAGACGCAATTATCACCTTTTAAACGTATAGGAATGTTACATGTTTATTTCTTATTTAGACAACCTACAGTTGCAAAATAAATCATTTTCCTCATGTTGATAAAATGTATATTAGATAAAAGATAATAATATCGTCCACAGAAAAAAATCTCAAATAAGGTAAACAGTTTTATCTGTCAATGTATGTATATCATATAAAAGTCTTTATCTATCACATTTTAGAGCATACTTATGTATAATAAGTAATGTATGTGGGATTAAGTAATACTCTATGAACCGAAATTGTACATATTGACTAGATTATTTACGTTTTGTAAAGTAACGGTTAAATTTATAAATCCCTGAAACTAAGTGTACATAAATAGTCTGTTAGGCTTAACAAATATTGCAGAATAATTTGCATATAGCTTTGTTTATTGTTGTAAATTATTTATCTAAATACGGCATCTATATAATTAAATGCTTGCGTAAATATAATATTAAAAATTGAATTAATTGTGAGCGCAATCAAATCGAGAGTGTGTAACATTTTCAAATTCACCGTTTCGGACGTTCTTTTTCTCTCTTTTTGGTTTATTTAATGACGAAGAGACTTCGTGTGACGGTGTCCGACGTGCACTTTTTGAAATGGTAAAATGACTGAAACTTTAGTTGATACAGAATAGTTTAATTTCGATTGTGTAAAATGGCGAGATTTCGATATTACTTCACGGAAGTGATCAGTACAATACCTAGTTATGCCTATCGCCGGCACTTTCTGCTTCGCTGCATAAAATGACCGCCAAAGCTATAAATAAGAAAAGAACAGTGTCCAGCAGGCAAAACTGCAGGCGCGATTTCGACATTACTTCCCAGGAGTTATCAGTACCATTCCAAGTTGTGCATATCGCGTGCACGTTCTGCTCCGCTGCACAAAATGGCCCCCAGAGTTTTAAACAGAAAAATCTTGTCCGGCTTAGACAGGTCAAACTGCTGGTGGAAATTGACGAAACTTCACAGGAGTGATAAGACCATAAGACCATACCTAGCTGTGCATATTATTGGCATGTTTCGCTCGCTACACGAGCTATACAAAAAAAATTTGTCCAGAGTTTAGGAGTGGTCAGAACCATACCTTGTTGTGCATGTCGCCGGGACGTTCTGCTCTTACTACACAAAAAGGCCGTCAGAGCTAGAATTAGAACAAAACTTTTTTATGACTTTTACAAGACAACTTGCTGGCAGGATGTAATTTGTAAGGAGTGATGAGTATTCCCAAAGTTTTAACTTTGTTGTGCATATCGTGGGCACGTTCCTTCACGTGTTTTTCACGTCTATATTGTTACTTGTTTTGAATGTTTACATGTTTTGTGATGTTTATCTTTTTGGATTGTCTTTGACGGTAGGTATTTTCTCACACCCTCTCCCAATTTTTACCCCCTCCCTTATAACACGTACAGCTCTTATCCCTTTAATTCTTATATTAACTTGTTCTGGTTTTTGTTATTTAGCACGTGTCCCCCTCCTTTCGCCGCCATTGTGTCCACTCCCGGTTTCGGTTTGGTGCCTGCCGGGTGCCCTGCTTGGGTGTGTCGGGGGCTGCGTCCTGTGAACGTTGCATTCCTGTGAACGTTGCATTTAACCTTGTTGATCTTTATTCTTGTTTTTCTGCTTAACTGCACAAAATGGCCGCCACAGCTAAAAATAGAAAAATCTTGTCCGGCCTTCACAGGTCAAACTGCTTTGTAATAACGAAACTTCACAAAATTGATCAGTACCAAAGTAAGTTGTGCACACCAGAGCTAAAAAGGAATAAAAAAAGTGCATGGCTTTTTACAGGTCAAACTGCTAGTGGAATTAACATGTCACTGCTCCACTTTTAGAGTACATATGTGGTGGCCATATGTTTTTGTGACAATAATACCTTCTAGTTTAAGATAATATTTGCAAGGTAAAAGGCACTAGAGATGATTACAAATCCAGATATTGTCAAGAAGATATCTCCTACATGCGTTAAGGAATTTTATTGTTACTTTATAGAATTGATCACCATGAGACGTAGTTCCCAGCGCACAGACCAGTTCTCTAGGTCATAGGCCAAGGTATATTTTAGATCTATGTAAAAAACGCTTGTCCAGATCAAAATTTCTACATGCATTGAACGATTTCAATATAAGATGGCGCACATTTTCAACACTGTGAGGCTAAGTGTCGCAAATAAAATTTCAATTCTCTGCAATCAAGGTCCCACATTTGGTGGTAAAATTTCAGATGAAAATAGGGAGCAACTACTTTCTTATGGCCACAAAACCTAACGCTTTTTGACAGGTGTGTTTTGTGACAATCTCACCAATTCTTCATGGTACGAATGAAGCTAGCTTACGAAGGGTCGATTGTTATGTTTACATATTGTAACTCCTAATATAGCTATTGACATAAGAGTAGAATGTGAAAATCCTGCGAAATCTGTCAATCCTGAGATTGTAATGAATGCATCAGTTTTATGGTTAGGTGAAAGAATGATCTCTATTTGGGATTAATCACTGCTTCACTTAAGTCCCCATCCAAACGTGTTAATAGATGAATGCTCTTCCATTTGCATTTTGGTCAATAAGGGGCAACATAAGTCTTGCTATCATTCCTACAAGGTGCGAACAAAAGTGCTTTTGTGAAATCAACAGGTATATCTAATAGCTCCCAACATTTGGATAAGAACACATTTTGCCTGTAAAAAAGTCATTTGTCCATTCTCAAAGTAGCCCTGATATTATTGATCCATTTAGCACAAAGAGAATTCAGCAATATGCTGGTACATGTACTAAGCTTAGTTAAGTCTTATGCGTAAGGTACTAAATATCATTATAAATAGTGAAGTAAGTTTTGTTTTACAGGATATCACATATTTTCTACAGACTGAGAAAAGTAAGTGATCTTTATACTTATCCACTTTCATATGACATTATGATAGCTTTAATAGATATGCAAATTTACATTGATCTCTACCATAGTATAAAGCTTAGTTTTTTATAACTTCTGTAATGAGCTATCATGTTTTACTCTTCATTTTTAACTTAGTAGAGTAGAACATTGGGAATAGAGAAAAACAGAATCCCTAAAGAAAGTCCAACACAACATAATTGAAAATGTTGCAGGCTCGGTTTGATTGAGCCTGTTCATGGACAAATGAGGAGGGACTTTTATAAAAACTTTGAGACATAGAGACTTATTACATTGAACGCCATTGGACGCCGCACTTCCTTGTTGATCTTGTTTATCATATTTTACGAGTATTATATGCATTAGTTTATTTACAAACTATCAAATATTTTTGGTTGCCTTTAAGTTTTATGAAATATTCTACAAACAAACTTGCACATACAGAATTTTGCATAATGACTCAAGCAAATTTACTTCATTAATATATAACAAAACTATCAAACTAGTCAACATAAATGCAAGTATCAATAAGATAAAGTTAATCAGTGTAAAATTTATTTCGAGGATTCCATCTTAAATACTTATTAATAATTTAATAAAATAAAGGATTTAATATTTTATTAGTCTGAGGTCATGTTTATTCTGGTTGACAGTGCTTAATTAAATAAAAACTAATCTTTTGTTTCTTATTTACTTTACAATTTACTTTAAAACAAACTTTGGTTTCCTGTTAAACTTATTGGTTAACTTTTATACAAGCCTTGTGTAACTTGTAACATTTTCCTGCTTTTGATCTGTTTCCTTGCTTGTAACATTTCTTTAGTTTATTATATTTCTCTTATATCCTCTATCATCAATTAGCAAGAGTAGCAGATAATTTCTATAACATGTAGTGTTTACCCACTAACTCCAATCCGACCCTTTGGAATTTCAGTAATGTACAATTGATCTCTTTGAATATGTTCAGTAATGTTTTAGTATCGCTTGTTTGCTGTTGTATCAAGTATTTCTAGAGCTTTAGTGTTTAAGTATTCATCACAAAAATGCTGTAGTTGAAAGTACATTAGACACTTGCTTCTTGACATCCCGTCTTAAATCCATAATTTGGTAATTATTGGGAATTTGACATATTATTACAAACAGAAAATAATATATATTATTAGTATTATATTAAGCAATCTTGTGGTTGCTCTCTCTTCATTAAGTATGTGCGCACTGTTAAGAGGCACAGGGCATTGATAATAAATTTTCAGGACTTGGGACTTACAAAAAACCCTCAACCAAACCTAAATCCTTTAGACCAGGAGCCGATGTTCAAACCAAAGCGAGTGATCCTATTAAGTAAGCTGAGATGTTAAAAAGGTGGCACTGGAGTGTTTGAACCTGTTAAACAAAGATAAAACAAGCAAGCCAAGCCATTAGCTGACACAACAATACTAATCAGGGATACCTGACCTTCAATTATTGGCACGGGTTACGGCATGTTCTAAGTGTCGTTAACCGCTGTACAGTGGTCTACTTTACATTTCTTTTGCTAATACTTTGTAGAAGATACATAGAATTAAATTATCATGTTGTGCTTTAAAATTAACCCTTTAAAAGTATAACTGAAGATGTATCCACGTTTGTACTCGAGAGCGTGAGTTACTGTTTATGCTCACACAATCCCATGATTAGTCTTTACTTATTCAGTTGTCTTGCATATGTAGCAACAAACATAATAAATAATATCAAACATTGTTAACACATTTATTTTTATGTCAATACATTTACAGTATCATAGATTCATTTATATGGTTGAAATGGGTTTAGATTAAAATAAAAACTTATGAAAACCTTTCATTCAACAGATAGATAAGTCCCAATTAAAGTGTTTTGTGTACTGTTTCATATCTTTAACATTTAAATGTTTGCTGTTTTTGTACAATCAAGCAGGTTTTTAATCATAACATTGTTAGAATAATAAGTTTTTGAGAATAAAATGTGTATGTAATATGTATTTTTGCGCACCCCTTCGAAAAAGAATAGGTATATTGTTTTGCTAATGTACGTCGGCCGGCCGGTCGGTAGATCACATGGTTTCCGCTGATTATCTTAAAAACGTTTTATTACAAAGCCTTCATATTTCATATACTGATTGGTCTTAACTAGAAGATGACGTCGATTGATTTAAGGGTCACTAGGTTAGAGGTAAAGGACACAAAGGCCATAAATGTCAGAATGGTTTCCGCTCATAATCTTGAAAACTATACATCCCAAAGTCTACATATTTCACATAATAATTATTCATATGTAGTAGATGATCCTTATTGATTTTGGGGCACTCATTACCTGCAAAACTTCGTGTTATCGAGCATTTTTGATACACATTTTAATTGATTATCACTAGTAGATGACCCCTGTTGATTTTGAGGTAACTGAGTGAAGGTCAATGTCACATCTTTGAATGTTACAAAGGTACAAAGGTGCCCACTTATTCTCTTGATACCAATTAGTTACCGAGTCTTCATATTAGACATTTTGATTGGTCATAACTAGAAGATGAACTTCTTTGATTTTGGGGTCACTAGGTCAAAGGTCAAGGTCTAAGGGACCTTAAATGTCGGAATTGTTTCCACTTATTATTTTCAAAACTACGTTTTATCGAAACTTTTTGATATACATCTTAATTGATCATCACTTGTAGATCAAAGGTCAAGTAAAATGTCGAAATGGTTTCCGCTCATTTTCTTGAAAACTACGTGTTATCGAGTGTTTTTGATACACATTTAAATTGATTATCACTAGAAGATGACCCCTGTTGATTTTGAGGTAACTGAGTGAAGGTCAATGTCACATCTTTGAATGTTACAAAGGTACAAAGGTGCCCACTTATTCTCTTGATACCAATTAGTTTCCGAGTCTTCATATTTCACATTTCGATTGGTCATAACTAGAAGAAACTAGAAGATGAACTTTTTTATTTTGGGGTCACATTAAAGCGAAGGTCACAGGGGCGTTAAATGTCGATATGGTTTCCGCTCATTATCTTAAAAACTATCTATCACAAAGTCTTCATAATTCACTTATTGATTGGACATAACTATAAGATGGCCTTTATGGTTTATAGTGTCATTAAGACAAGATCACAGTAACCTCATATTCAAAAGAAGTTTCCGATCAATAACCATTGAATGGCAAGTTTTACAAATGTCTAAGCTGGTATGATCACAAGTCATGACCAGAAGATGACCTTTATAGATAAAGGGATTACTTGGTCAAAGAAAAAGGTCACAGTGACATTTATATGATAATATATATCTCATTCCAGCTACCCTTCCACTTGTATAGTTTCTAATGATAGCTTTTATTCAGTTTCAGGTCATATATTGGTCTTATTTTTCTTTTCCATAACATAACACTTCCATGTTCCTATGTATGGCATGTTTATATATCCAAATTACGAATAGTATTTTACAAGGGCTACAAAGGAGGCATATGTGTCGTTCGAGTTTCTTGTTTATTTTTTCATATTCCATTGCCGGTGAGATTTTTAGATCACCAGAACCGAAGGTTCAGGGTAAGCTATTAGTATCAAAGGCGGATGATACGGTGTCCGTCGTCATGCGTCAACAATCAACTTCTTCTTTGAAACTGCTGGACAGATTTACCACAAATTACCTACAATAATATTTTACTAATTTTTAGTTCAACCCCTCTTGTATGTTCTCTTATATTATTCATGCAAAATGGTGGTAAAATTGTATATTGTGTGTATATTTGTATAATAAAGCAATATTCAATTTAGCCTTTAACTTTCTTGAACCGAAAGTTATCAGCCTTGGCAACAGTATGTGGCCTGCACATAATTTGTCTGTGCTTGACCAGGCTTTTTACTGTTTGTGGCACAATTTTTGTATTTCAATTTTGAATTTCCTCAAATTTTAATGGACTGATCAAATTTCAAAGCAGGTAAAATATATTGCACAAATTCAGCAGGTTGCTGGTTGATTTAAAACTGAAATGAGTAAGAGTAAAGAGGTTTCATTTGTAACATACATGTATGCGTAAAGAGGTATCATTTGAACAATATTTTATTCCAAGCATGTCGGTAGGTGAGAATTACACCAATAGAATTCTGACATATAAGGTCACACTAAAAGATGTTATCACTCGATCTGGCTTGGGCTGAACAGTTTGCTAACATTACTTCAAGCCATCAGTTTCAATATGGAAACAGGGAATTATACAATATCGGCCGAGTATGAGTACCTTCTGTTTATTAAAGACCTGGTCGCGACGTTCATGTGACACCAAGAGAAGAAAGATCGCTGTACGAGGCCGATATCCTATTTACACACCGTCATACTATTAGCTTAAGCAAAGGCTGTAGGCCTGTATTGCAGTCGTAATATTGATATTATCTTGCGATAATCAATATTGTGAATAGGTAAATGACCCGTCATGCAAATGTCGCATGGGTCGCTGCATAGTAATTAGAATTATTTTTTTTCAAAATGTTGCCGAATAATTCAAGGAGTTAAAAATTACTTTACATTCATTTTTTTGTTTTTCATTTCCCGATATAGTAGTTAAACATTAGGGTTAATATATCAGAACTATTTATTCTCCCGACATATGAACAATTTACCACAGCAGTAAGCACGCTTGAATATAGAAAACCAAACGATTCTCAGAGAATTATAAACTTTACAAAAAAGGAAATGTATGTTAAAAAAATGATTTAAGACCACTGTGATAAGTGATGATCACGCTTTAAAAACACGGAATTATTAGACGCCGTTTGTAAGCAAGCGGCATCTAGTAGATATGCATTTTTCCATACAGCAATGGATTACATTGCATGTTTACACTTCGTTTTCTGTCAATACATTTCCGGTTTTCCTATTAATTGAAGACGATTTCCCAATAACGCCACCGAGTTTTCGGTCATTGCCATTTTCCAAAAATGAAATAACATGTACACAAAAATATTTTCGGTGAATCGATATTCAGATGGTGCCTGCCGGGTTGTAGGTTTGTATGCATGTGTTTAATTTAAGCTGGGCCCATATTTAAATGAATAAAAAAATTCTGTTAGATCATATTTCATTTATAAAGTGTAAACAAGAGCTTTGTGTCTTTCTCAGAGTGAAATACAATCAGCTACCGGGTCTTTTGTCAATACCGATACAATTAAGGTAATACAATCAATACTGTTTATTCAAATAATAGTCATTGAAACGAATAAATAAATTCTGATCGACAACGATACTGTTATCAATGTTATATGAACATTGTTGAGGTTCTTAATCACCTCTTACTTCTTTGTCCTAAATTTAGGCATTTACGAATCAAAACTTTCAGCCCGTAATTTTGTAGATGCTATTCAAAAGCTGTCTGCTTTAACGTCAACATTTCGACTTTTATATTTGGCTATCCTTTAATCATGCCCACTCACGCACTTTGATACCAGATACAACTTAAAATTTGTTTAAACCTAAATGGTTACATTTTTGTTTTGCTTGTAAAGGTGTATGCACCACTATACATGGCTGTAAATATGATCTATACGTGCACTAATTACCAATTAAATCTGTTTTTGTTCTTTTGTTCTCGATACAAAATAGGATATGTTAAGTCGAGACACTTTTGCAATTTTTGTAAGGCAGGTTGTTTCACAAAATTAGTTCAGTTTATTATCGGAAGGCAATTTCAATTTGGGTTATGTATACCAGCACTTACCTGTGCCTACGTGCGGTCAAATATTTTAAAAAAGGCAACAAAAACAATAGAATTAATACAAAAAGAAATATTAAATATATATAATATTACTTATAAATAAAATAAATAAAGTTTATTTATAAGTAATGTCACTAGTATTTATTCATACATGCCTGCCACTTAAATTATTTGAAAATAATCGTATATTTTATATTGCAAAACGGCTGACCATCTATTTTCCATGAAATTAACTAATTATCAAGATATAGTATCCCATTTTTAGGATAAATATTTTTTAATGTTTTTGTCATCAAACATCAGCCTCAATATTTCCTTTATATATGTATTATATATCCTTTTTTTATATATAAATTCTTTCATGGTTTGTCCTGTCTGATACGAAAAACAATCAACATAATTATTTAATTGAAGACCAAATCCCCTAAAAATTCGAAATGATGTTGTGCTGTATTTGTGTTTAAAATTTGTTTTGCTTAATTCTTTTGCAACTGCTATTTCTTTTTTAAATTGTATATCATATTGATGTTTTTAATGTATGTAATGAAAATAAAAACAGTGACACATTCCTTTCTAAACTTTGTACGCTAGATTTTATCATATTTCAAGAGAACATTCAATAGCAAAAGGAGATGCCGTATCCTAGGCATGCCATAGTCTGACTGTATGATTTTGCGCATAATGTTTTTTAAAAAAGTGTTCTTATTTAAGATCAGAAAAAGGTCTGTAACCGTGACTTAACATTTTATCACTTCGTAAAATACAAAATGTACTTATATATAGTAATTTATTTTCAAATATATCAAAACAGATAGAATTATGTCTATTCTTGCATATATTTTATGGGTATCATTTTTAACTCAATTTAAAGACGATGGTTTGAAAAATGATAAGGAGCTGACAATAACGACAAAAGAATTCATGAAAGTGATCAACAACTGCAGATTTTGTACGAATGATGCTGAAGTAAATTTTAAATAGAGACAAGATATCCGGAAAAGCTTGACCTTGTGTCGGTATAGTCTATGTCTCCACATCGGGAAAGGTAAACTCTATCTCCAACTTTCAACATGAACACTAATGTTTTGGAACCTGACAAATAACCGTCCGTCTGGTGAAAACCACTGCTTACTGCCCTATACTCTCAAGTGTTGAAATAAAAAAGCAGTGACTTGGCGTTTCACCTTGGAGGGATGTTGCACTTATTCATTATCTCTCATGTACAGACTCAATCAAACCGAGTCTGCAATTCTTATGTTATTTTGTTGTGATTAATGCTTCCGAGGGATCACTTTGTTTCCAGAATTGTGTACTTCACAACAGCAGGTGTCAAGTGCTGTGTGGCAGCCGTAAAAAGTTGCCCCGTACTTCACTTCAGTGTTGTTATATTTTCTGGTCCTTCGGGATCATTGATACCAACACTATGAAGTGTTGAGAATTGAGTACCGCTCAAGCCGGTGCTAGGGGGCGTGAGGGATGTTGCACTTATTCATTATCTCTCATGTACAGACTCAATCAAACCGAGTCTGCAATTCTTATGTTATTTTGTTGTGATTAATGCTTCCGAGGGATCACTTTGTTTCCAGAATTTTAAACATGGTTGCAGTGAAAGAGTAAAGGCATGTAAAAACTCCAGTGGACTGGTTATAATCCCATCGTTCGTTGAGATATACGACTTTGTACTTAAGAATAAAACCAGATGATTTATCTGGAGTGCTTACTGTAAACCCGATAGGTGTATCTGAAAATATGGAAAGAAATATTGATAAATCTAACGTGCGCATTTATAGATATTTGAATAGATGAAATATCTTAGTTGCAAATTCCAACTGTGCAGTTTAGGAAGCATGTTAAGGTATGAATCTATTTAAGCATAAGATATAAGTATCAGATATTACTCTAATTTTAAGTTGGTGCTGGGGTATATGATTGTAGTTGTTTCAAAACGTCCATACATGTTATTTATCATTTCATCTCTTTCATGCCATTTTAGCTCACCAGAACTTTTGCTCAAGAGTAAGATGTAGTTATTTAAAATGTATATTCCCTTCCTATTATTTCCCTTAAAAAGCGCTGATTTTATCTGAAAACAAATTGTATCATAGTTTGGGGACCTTTCTGTTGAAAATGCGTCAGAGTTAAATCGTACATATATACATGCGCAGTGCGTCAACTGGACTGCAAGTATTAATTACCCGCACTCCTGAGCACGCTCATAGATTGGTTCATGTTTGCTGGGGTTTACTTATTGTGACAGCAGAGAAAGGAAACGCGACAGAAATATGATATTCAGATGCTCGTTGATTGGGGTTTCATATTGTGACAACAAGGAATGTGTTTATATGTTTGACTATGATACAAAAGAGAAAGAACACCAAAACACTCGGCAATTTGATTTATACTCGGGAACAGTAGATTTTTACCATTACACCGGGAATTTTATATTCCTAATTTCATTGTAAATCTATAAAATTGTTACTTTTTAAAGTAAAAACTTTTAATGTTATGTGTCCAGGATTAGTTATCAGCAATTGTTTGATCGAATTAATAAAACATTACCATATAATTTGATATTTGAATGGTGATGTACTATGCTAGATCACGGCGGTAGTTAACCTAATCAAATGACTCATCAGAGACATCTTATTTCGTAAAATTGGTCTGACTTCAGACCATTCTATTTGAAAGACCCTGTTTAGACATAAAATTTTAAATATTATGATTTTCGCGTAGCATCAAAGAATGAATAAGTATCATATAATTCAAACAACAACATACATGTACGTTAAGGTACCAACTTTCTTCATCACAAATCACCTGACATACCTTTCTATAATTATTTTTAATAAAATTTATCAAGCTTTCGTCCCGATAGCTTTTGATAAAAGGTCAGTGCTTATATAAAAATACCTAGAAAATGAAGTCATATTCCCGTTTTATTGTGGCATAAAGGCAACAAGCGTACCAAATTATAGGAAGTTAACGTTTTAGTCTACTAAATATTCTGCGGTTCTTGAACTTAAACATGAGCAGGTGTGCCCTATTTCAGACTGTCAATTACTGTCTAAATTAACTGAAATACCATATTTACATACTATTTTATTTCATATAAACTTGTATACATATATACAGAGAGCCGCTGTTCGCCCCCTCGTGCAAATCAAATAGCCTTGTGTTTCGATGCTCTTTCTATTACAAACATTACATGGTATGTATGATAATGCACAAAACAACCATAATTTGGAATTTTTGAAAATTGTGATTTCCTTTTTTATAGAGGAATTGACAAAAATGTTTACAACGCAGACGGCGGTCGATTTGACTGCAACGCTTTGCTTTATTGCCTTTTATGAGGGTTTACTTGACATAACTCATTTTTCAATTTAGAACAACCATTTTCTTACTTTGGCATCAGAGAAACGTGTTTCTTAAAATTAGTTAAAATAATATGATGCAAATATATGTTCGAGTTGCGGTTCCATTTCCCTGTCATTGTAATTCCTTTGGTAGAATAGTTTACGTTCAACCTTAAACTTAAAAAGACCTTGAGTTCGAGGTTTAACAACAAACATATAAAAGAAATTCCCGTAAAGATTAACAGAACCTGCTTCTTAAATATGAAAAACAATCTCAGTTTTGAATGTCACTGTGTTATATTACCATACTGAGAACACCAATTCATACTTGTATCATAGTTTGGGGACCTTTCTGTTGAAAATGTGTCAGAGTTCAATCGTATACATATACAGTCATAGTGCGTTAACTGGAGTGCACCACTCGAAAGCATGTCCATTGATTGGTTCATTTTTTTTCTGGGGTTTACTTATTGTAACGACAGTGAAAGGGATAACAATAGAAATGTCATATTTAGTACGCTCCCTTCGCAGTTCACTGAATACACTCACGCTACTTCAGACAAGAAAGTGAGCGAAAGAAGAATATTCGACCGATACACTGGAGAGTACATATTTAGATGCTCGTTCATTGCTTACTTTTTTGGGGGTTTCATATTGCTACAACAGGGAACGTGTTTTTATTTTTGCCTGTGATACAAAGGAGTTCAATGAAAAGCAACGTTACAATTGTGCAGTTTTATAAAGTCCTCGTTACCGCCCAATGGGCGGGTCACCTCGGGACGGATATTCCGGTCCGAACCGTAACATATGACAGATATTTTTAGTATAACACAAGTCACGCGCTTCAAATAACATCATTGCTGCGCGCCTTTTATGAATGAATTGCGTTCTCAGGACAACGCCATTATACCATTATGAATGAATTGGTAATTTCATACGCTACTGTAAGAAAAAAGTGCGTTATGAGAATATCAGATTTCGTAATTTCTGTTCTGAAAATAATTTATATGTAATATGCAAGAAAAAGAATCAACCACCGGCTGTCGGTACAGCCGAGAATATCTTGCTTTCGGGCAACTCGGCAGAGCCTCGTTACCGCAGTAAACAGCTTACCTCGAGCTAGACTTTCCGGTCTGTACCGGCAGCCAGTGTAAGATTCTTATAACATATAATCATATTGTTTTAAACACTTAACGAAAGCGTTTCTCTAATGTAAACGTAAGAAAATGGTTGTTCTAAATTGAAAAATGCGTCATGTCAAGTTAAACCCTCACAATAGACATTAATGGTATCGGGACCACAGCACTGCGTTGCAACCGAATCCACCACCAAATTATGTTTTTTTTGGTGCAAGTATTATACAAATGATGTAATGCTGGTGCATTTAGGGGCCATGTGTTGCACACAATTGTACGTGTTTTAACCTAAAATAGGCAAAAGTGGCGTCCCCACGCCAAACTGTACATGAGTGTTAGCAAAAATGGCAATGAATTGCACCGTTTGCGTGTTATAAGTTGGAAAAGTACATATGTGGGCTCAAGTCTCACTATGTGTTTCCGGTTAAACATTCAAACATAAAGTAAAATTCATTCAAAAACTTACCGACAACAGCAAACGGCCATATTTTATCCACCGCTTCTGCGACGAAATCTCCATCGCCAATGGCGATGAACCATTCGCTTCTGCAAAAACTATGACCAGTGTGATAATAAATGCATTAATATTTATCATTTTAAATTCCTAAGTTAGAGTTGATTGCACAGTCCCGTAGCTACTGTCGAACATCGTTTATAATGTCCGTAGTCAATCGCCTGCAACTTTTCAACGACTCTCTCGGCGATTGAGGTCACCAACGTCCTTTGAAAATTTCTTCTTTCTGCCTCTCCCTTATTTTCTTTTTTTTTTCAATTTCTCAATCATCCTTTCTTAATAATTTATTTCAATCAAAAACTGTGCTGTGGTTACCTTAACATTTTCCCTTTTTCCATTATCCCTTTCTATGTTTTAGACAGTTTCTCGACTTACTATTGACACAATTTCTTATTGATCGAATTTCGTGACGTTCCGACGGCATAATTTTAACAAGAGGTTTCTTTTACAAGTGACATATGAATTGTGATTGCAGATATAAATGTGATTTAAATGAAATCATTTTTTTCTGACAACGTCAAATATGACTCTTGCCGTTTCGGCGGATTTTGAAATCTAATTGTGACATATTGTAAAATATACGCTTCATAAAGCGCCTATTGTCAGCGCAAATTTATGCACGGCGCTAGGTGTGCGTTGCCATGTTTTTTTTTAATTCGCTGTTACTTTCAATCTATTTGCGTTATAAAATTAGATATGGTATAGTTTCCGATTAATTGTGATATATAACAATTAGTGATAGTTTGAAAATGTTTCAATTGACCGCCCCAGTCCGATTTATATCATCCCTCGTATGTCCTGAAGACTTTAAAATCGTTTTCCATTTTTAGACATACGTATATATTTATAAGGAGGATTAAGCATATTCACACTGATCATTTCCGCTTCACTATAGTCTATCACGCTGATAACGCTTCATCAGAAATTCGCGCTTACTTTATAGGCGGGGCTGAATATGCTAAGTTATCTATCCCATGATTCAAATTAGCGAATAAATATTTTGCAGTTCTGTATCCAATAAATATTTTAAATTATACAATATAATTATATTTTCAAATATAGAACATATATATAGAAATTTATCGTACACAAATATTTTTTGATGAACAAATATTTTAGTAGGATAGAATAAATATTATGGTAAGGCATATAAAATTAGAGTTATACAATATATATATTGGATATAAACCATAAATTAAATTTATTGAATATTGCAACGTTTAACATGCCATACATCTTGTAAATAATTGACTGCGACTGGTCAATTAAATGAAACACGAAATCCAGTGAAAGAAGAATATTGGTGTATGTAGGCTTGTTTAAAGCAATTCGATAGGACAACAATATCTCCTGCATCTAAACGATAAACAAATGATCCTGATCCTGACTGAAAACCATCATTGGCAGCATTACCAGTGTTCACTACTAACTTGGAAACGCCGTTGACATGAAAATCACATGCGACTTCACGTGCACCTGAGCTTCTGAAAATAGTTGCTGTGAAGAAGTAGAGTCCTGGATGTCTACAAGTGAACACACCTGAGTACAAACTATAGCCGTCTCCTGAATTGTATATTACGTTTTTGAACTTAAGGGCAGAACTGGAGGACGTATCTGGGTTTGATACTGCAAATCCGACCAACACGTCTGAAAAATGATATTAAAAAATTATAACAAGTCATTTTTACAGAATTTCATTTTTGTTTTTGTTGTTTCTTCTTTTTTTATGTAAAAGTTCACCCAAAATAATGTCTGCCATACAAGATTAAAAAGATCTGATAACTACCTCTTTCCTTTTTTATTAGAGTGCAACCGTGCTTCCTCTTTGCTTTTTATTAGAGTGCAACCGTCATAGTTTTATACCTATTTATTTTATAGAAAGTGCCTGAAGTGTTTTTTTTATAACATTGATGTAACTGATAGTTAAGATTATTTTGAGCAAATCTATGTAATTTCTAAAGTAAGAATATTGATTGATACATATAAAGAGCAGTGTACTTACTTGTTTTACTTAAAATGCTCGTCAACTTTTGGTCAACTTCTGTCTGAATCTGTCCCTGTGTGTGTTCAAGCTTATCAATTTTTTGGCTTAGAGTTGTCATCAGTTTCTGCAGATCCGCTGATAAAGAGTAAACGTTTTACAAAAGTAATAAAACAATCAATGTAGTCAACCTGTTCTGTTTTCAAAAGTATTGAATCTAAGCGTTTTATCACAAATTGTACATTAGTGACAAGTCCCTAGATGAGTTAACAGAAATACATGAGAAAGCTAGTTTAGAATATTTCAAAATAATGTATCAATTTATATTTAACTTCGGAACACTTTGACTATTATTCATTATTTGAGATTTACCGGAGATTGACGGAAATAGCCGGTATATTTTTATTGTTCGCAGATACAAGACCAATCAGAAGTTCCTACTTTTGAAAAATTTTAACAAATTATCAGCTGCAAAAACATCTCGCATGTTTCTTTTTAAAGACATAAACTTGTTATGCTCATTATCAGTATTATGACGTTCTACCAATGTCGTTACAAAAATGATATTGAAAAATTATAACAAGTCATTTTTACACAATTTTATTTTTGTTTTTGTTTTTGTTGTTTCTTCTTTGTTTATGTAAAAGTTCACCCAAAATAATGTCTGCCATACAAGATTAAAAAGATCTGATAACTACCTCTTTCCTTTTTTATTAGAGTGCAACCGTGCTTCCTCTTTGCTTTTTATTAGAGTGCAACCGTCATAGTTTTATACCCATTTATTTTATAGAAAGTGCCTGAAGTGTTTTTATAATATTGATGCAACTGATAGTTAAGATAATTTTGAGCAAATCTATGTAATTTCTAAAGTAAGAATATTGATTGATACATATAAAGAGCAGTGTACTTACTTGCTTTATTTAAAATGTTCGTCAAATTTTGGACAACTTCTGTCTGAATCTGTCTCTGTGCGTGTTCAAGCTTATCAAATTTTTGGCTTAGAGTTGTCACAAGTTTCTGCAGATCCGCTGATAAAGAGTAAACGATTTACATAAGTAATAAAACAATCAATGTAGTCAACCTGTTATGGTGCCAAAAGTATAAAATCTAAGCGTTAAATCACAAATTGTATATTAGTGATAAGTCTCTAGATGAGTTAACAGAAATACATGAGAAAGCTAGTTTAGAATATTTCAAAATAATGTATCAATTTATATTTAACTTCGGAACACTTCGCCTATTATTCATTATTTAAGCTTATCCAGAGATTGACGGAAATAGCCGATATGTTTTTATTGTTAGCAGATACAATTCTACCAGTCAGAAGTTCTTTCTTTTGAAAAATTTTAACAAATCTTCAACTGCAAAAAAGACATCTCGCATGTTTCTTTTTAAAGACACAAACTTGTCATACTCATTATCGGTATTATGACGTTCGACCAACGTCGTTACACTACTTTTTCCTCCGAGAAGTTTCGTGCCGAGACTTGGCATGGGAAATCATTTGGTACGGCAACTCCAGTCCGGATGTTGTCTACATCATCCCACCGCTTCCACCAAATGTATCGGTTTAAGGCACACAAACAATGCCTGTTAAAACCTAGCTCACCACCAAGAGTGGTTTGTGCCCTTATATATTGGAAACATTCCCTTATGTTAATTTACAACTTTAGTTTTTGCATATCATTATGCTCATTATCAGTATTATGACGTTCTACCAATGTCGTTACAAAGGTAGAAAAATGTAAGCAAAGTTGTATTTTGACTTCCATACAAAATATTGCCAATGGAGCAAAAGTAGCAGGTAAGAGTTCATGAATATGGCTATTAAGTTTTATCTTAAACAAAAAACTGTAATAAGATACAAAAAATGCTTTTGTAAAATAATAATTTTAGCGTTTCTGAGACATTGTGGGCCTTAAGTATTTTTTATAAAACATATAACGTTTGAATACATGTTTTTACAAATTCGACATGATGATGATGATAATGACGATGAATTACCTATGCTAAAAGTACAATGTTAAAATTACTCAATTAATGTTTGTAATATATGTAACAAGAAAGCATGTGCCAAAATATTTATTTCATATTTATAAATCATCAGAAGTATGGGGCGCTTTATCGTGATACATGCAGTCCTCTTTTTTTGGGAGCTATATCCATTGCAATTCTGGCCAGGTGCCGAAGAATACAGCTCTCTGGAATTTTTTTATAAGTTGAGAGCTATATGTGGCGTAACATTGCTTATGTATTTAGATTTACACACAATATCTATTTTGGACCTTTTATAATGATTAAACGCCAATGTTTAACATGTAATTATCAATTTGTTCATCATTTTCACACAAATAAATAATCATTGTTTTTATTACAAATAGAAAACATTGTATAAGGCGACTTACCAGAGCACTCGCTGTTTTGACACTGAACTGTTTCTGTACCATTACCGTTACAGTCAAAGCCATTATCTTTCGGCGAAACGCTTGTGCATGTTCGAATCCTCCATTTGAATCCTTGTCCACATTTGGCGTTGCAAGGCGACCAAACTGACCAGTTTTTCCAAATACCAGTTACCGTTGCCCCTTCAAAAGTTAAATCAATCACTATTGCTTGCGGAACATATAATAATGTTGTTCTTAAAAGCGAATTAACTGTCTCTTGAGGGGGGCTCCATGGTCGAGTGGTTAAGATTGTCGACTTCAAATCACTTGCCCCGTACCGCTGCTCATTTTTACGAATTAGTTTGTGTAGAATTATATTTTGACTTTTTTTTTTATCCAGATAACATTAATGAAATAGAATAAATCAGTCAAAGAAATCAGAACCAGTTGATAAATTATATTTATCGCTGTCTCAGCAAAAAAAGTTATTCTGAGTTTCAAGAACCGATACAATATCGGCTTTCGGTCATTTCCGTCAACATCCGGTAAATATGAGTAAAGTTATAATATTGGGGTACTAATTTTAAACAATATAACACAAAACAAAAAACAATAGGTTTGTACTATATTTGCCTGTTGTTTCTTATTATTAAGCCATAAACAAATAAAAAAATAAAGATTATATTCTTATTTGTTTAATATAGCTGTTATCATCCAACAGACTTGCATCAAGTTCTATAAAGAAAATCTTCAGTACTGACCTTTACTATTTGAAGCCTTTGAAACGTTTGTACTCATGTATAAAGAAACAGATACTGCAATTATCAACAGTCCAATCAAAATTGAATTTACTAGGGTACACCATAACAAAAGTGGTGTACACTTCTTGGCTGACGGTGTCGTTTTATCTGCATGCTCCCCTGTACCATGTTGAAGAGCATCATAAATTCTGTCTTGTTTAGTCCTAATATATTCCGACGCAATATCAGTATAAATTTCCTTTGCTGTGTCTGAATCCCCGTAATGATTGTTTAACTCCATAACTACATCCAAATTATCAAAATATTCCCGGTTTTTATTAAAATTAAATCAAATCAAATTTATTCATTCAGTGCTCAATACAGGATACAAACATACAAAGTTTATATGGTTGAAGTACTTAGTTGATTGAACATTGTTATTCAGTTATTCATAATTCTTCGGACCTTGTACCCATTTTAAATAGAAATAATTTTTCCCATTGTGTTATTCTTTGAACACTTGATACATTTTGGATGTCACGTATGCATACTTAGGTTTGTGTCCGTTTGAACTTCCTAGTGAAAGTTCATGAATAATGACTGGGTTATGAATGTAGGGCAACTGAGATAGAGTTATTAAAGTATACAGTTCTATCTCCGATTTTTGTGAAAAAGAGACATGTTGTGTTTTGTTGTTGTTGTGTTTAAGATTCTTTTTTTAAACTAAAACTTGTTGCATTAGTTTTTAGAAACGTCAATATGTGAATTAAAAATAGCAAAAGTGGAAAGAAAAGTACTGTATACATTTATATTTTACATTCGGTAATTAACTGAAATTTAAGATGATTAAGGTGAAACATTTTGCTACTGCTGTGTTATGTGCTATAAATGATCCATCAACTATAAATGGTTCATCAACTATAAGTGGTTCATCAACTATAAGTGGTCCATTAACTATAAGTTGTCAAACTTGTTATCTTCTGTCACTATATATAACGCAACTCACACATTTTTTTATTGAAATAATGGGTCAATTAGAAAATCATTTTGCATATACATTATTATTACTCTAATATTATTAATTATCACAGCCAAAAAAATAATAAAAAAGCTTTTTAAAATGCCCCTATCCGGTAGGTGCGGTCATATCCGTGGATATTAGTCATATCTGGCATTACGTCATACCGTAAACAAACAAAAACATCCAAAATTTCTATCATTCTTGTAGCATGTATGTCTCGGGTGTTTCTATTCCACCGGTGTTTAAATTAAAGTAAATGTTAGTTTTCAACAAGAGTCTCATTGTCAAGTGAAATATACGAGGGGCGTTCAATATATATAGAGCGTTGTTATTCCTTTCAAAACAATGAAAATTCAAATTGATAATTACCCAGCTTTAAGACTGACAGCCATTTTCATAACCATGGTAACAGAGCTGTATTGAATGTAATTGGCACTACTTTGATATGTTATGAGCGATGTACGACACCAGTGACGTCGCTGACGTCGGGAAACACCATCGTGACCTGGGACGCTAACAGTCGGGTGGAATTGCCTGATGCGCCGCCAAGTACAGACAGTTTGTCAAACGCGGTTGAAATTTCATGTACAAGTGTGTATTTAATTGCCGTTTCCGGTCATGTATTTTTTGTTAATTATGTTTGCCTAACAAAAAAGTTATAAGCACAGTCTACGAATATAATGAACGCTCCTCGTAATTCAATAATTTAATCTCAAATTCTCTACATACCTTTATTCTATGTATAAGCAATCACCTTAAACTGGCACATACCTTTTACTTATATTTTGTTGGGTTATAATGTAACACACATTAACATGGTGATAGTCTATCTAGCTTTACTGGTAGATTGTGACAGGTGCACCTCCACGTCTTATTTTAGGAAATAGCCAGTACCACAGTAAAACCAGCTACATCTTCGCCGGCTAGATAATTTCCTTGTTTGAAAGAATTCCAAATCTCTATCAGGAACTGTTTTTCTTTTGCTTTTGTTGTTGTTGTTAAATAGTGTCAGTTTCGTATTCCATCCATTTCTTATATTAGATCGGTTTAAATGTCTAACTGATAATGCACTACTTGAGAAAATGTTTTGTGACAGTTAAGGTGTGCGTACATGTGTTGTTTACTTCATACGATATTTTAGTCTTACCGATCTGGACCATCAGTTACAGAAAGCCAGATCTGGCCATTAAAACGATTTTTTTACTCAAAAAGTCTAGGACCGACACTTTATTGTTCTCAAAATGTACTAAGAAAATTTTGGAAGTTAATTTAAACGGAAGTTAAATAATTGTTAAACGATATAATTTACGTTTATCAAGTAGTGTTATTGTTTTTGTTTCAAAGTTATCGTTCTCTCTTTCTCTCTATCTTAAACTACATTCATATATTCGGTAAGAAATTCACGTCGCCCCTTTAGATACATTATAAGTGAATCAGTTTTCAAAATTAAGACCATAAGCTTCAAGTATTTAAAAAAGTATTTATTTACACTGAAAAATGCCTTAATTTAGATTGCTCATGTGAGTTACGGAAAAAACACTTTTTGATTTCGGAAATATTGCATATTTTGTGTTTAAAATGAAATTTGTGTGAATACAAATCAAATATTAAATAGTTTTCAGATTATGAATACAATTACTCGCTTGAAGCTGACCCTTTTCTCTTCAAAGTGTCCAAATCGCCGATATTTATCAGGAAAACACGGGTTAAATAATAAAATATTTATTTATTAAGTTATCTTATTCATTTTAATCATCTTGTATTAAATAAATGGTACAATAAGTAATTTTCAAGTGGTGTATGTAGACTTAGTGATAAAAAGTGTTGGAAAAATGCAACAAGAAATATCTTAGTAAGAATGCGGCCTGTTGTCAGAATCTGGAAAAATAATCCTTTCTGCGTATGTCACGCAGTATAATTGCGGTAATAAATACAGCAAAATTAATGATCATTTGCATGTAACATATAATAAAAATTGTTTGTGAATATTTTAACCATTTTTACAATCTTAAAACATTATTCTTAAAATATAATGGCTCATCTAGAGGCATGCAAAGTTAATCTGATTTTTCTGAATTAATTGTGAAAGGGCTAATTGTTTACTATGTTATTGCAGTTGAACCAAACTTTTTCTGATGTAATTGATGTAGGGTAAAAAACACCTGAGGCTTAAAGATGCAGAAATGGCCTTGGCATTCTTGACACGATGTATTAACCATCATGTCAAAACACCAGATGACAAACAGGTAAATATAATGAAGA
Organism: Ruditapes philippinarum; assembly: GCF_026571515.1. Taxonomy (NCBI): domain Eukaryota; kingdom Metazoa; phylum Mollusca; class Bivalvia; order Venerida; family Veneridae; genus Ruditapes; species Ruditapes philippinarum. The sequence goes on from NW_026859327.1 coordinate 236,626, forward strand.
TTATAAAGATATATTAGGCCATCTGTCTTTGTATTTGCTCATGCGTTCAATTCCATGTCAAGGTCCTAGTTAGCAGATAAATAAAATTTATTTTATTGACATAATTTGTTTAAACGGACATATTCTTGATGTCTTATTTTCCCAGGTGAAACATTTATACATACATATATAAGCAAAGGCACACTATATGTGATATATGAATTAAAGAAGCCACTCATTTAGTTATACAGTATAAAGGTGTACAATTTGTAACATATGAGTAAAAAGGTGCATCATTTGCAACACATGATCAATGGATGGGTGAGTTGTCAAGGTAGTTTATTTAAAACTACTTGCCCCTCACCATAGTGGATTTGAATCCTAAAAAGGACTTCGGATTATTTCATGTGAGCAAGCTATCAAGCTTCCTTACGTACTCATGTGCACATTTGTGCCTGAATAATGCAAGAAAAGGAACATAAGGTCTTTCTCCACCAGTAAAAATTTAAAGTCGTCATATGACCTTTTCTGTATTGGTGCGAAGTTAAACCAAACCAAATGAAACAAAACATATAAGTAATGAAGTGCACAGCAGTTAGTAACATATTAGGAAAGGTGCACCATTTGCAACATGGGTATAGAGGTGCAACATTTATATATATGAGAAAAATATACATCATTTATAACAGATATAAGTAGAGAGATGCACCATTTGTAACATATGTGTTAACATAATTGAAATCTTATTGTGATAATATTAAATTGAAAGTATTTATTAGTACTGGATAAAGACACTCGATGCCATGCCACCAACACAGGGAACCACACTGACTATAAGTCTTTCTTTATTGTGCAATCCTTGGTGCTTGTCTGCATGTCATGCCTTATTTATTCTCATGCATGTTTTTTTTAAAATGTTTTTACCATAAATGTTGTTTTAAATGCCCATGTATATGTATTGTATACCAAAATAAATCTATCTATGTGTAAATTTGTATATCATTTATGAAATATATGATTAAAGAGATGTATGTTTGCTACTTAAAAGTAAGAAAGTGCATTATTTGTAACATATATTACAGTATAGTGGGGCCATTTATAACATATTAGTAAAATTGTGCATCATTAAAACATAATAGTATAAGTAAAAAAGATGCACCTTTTGTATAATACGAGTAAAATTGTATATCATTTATAACAAACCACTAAAACGATATATTATGATTATTTATTTGCAACATAGGAATAAAACTGTACATCATTTTTATAATATTTTTGAAAAAACAGGTGACACTCTGTAAGTTATCAGTACAAAAGTGCGCCATTTGTAACATACGAGTAAAGAGTTACACAATGTGTACCATATATGATCAATGAGGTGCAGAATTTGTAATAAATGAGTGAAGGGGTTTTTTTTATCAGTAACGCTGTACCTTTTATAAATATATATACATGTATTCCATTTGTTACATACATATTTGAGTAAAAAAGTGCACCATTTGTAAATTGTAAAAGGTGCAAATATGTTATAGATGAGTAAAGGGGTCTTCCATTTGTAACATAAGTAAAAGGTGCACCTTTTGTAATATACTGTAAAGATGTCATATTTCTAACTTGTAATATTTCAAACCGAGTCTGCAATTTTCATGTAATTTTGTTGTGATTAATGCTTACAAGGCTTAACATAGTGTTATGGCAGTTCAGTTGTATGCACATCATCTAAAAACATTGATAGCAAAACAATAATTATTTTAATGGAAATGTTTTTCTTTTCTATTTTCAGGCCAACGAGAAAGCTACACATTTATTTAAAGTTATGGGAGGTGATAATAAACCCTGTTTAGTATAATTGATCAAAAAGTGATTTACCAAAAGTTAGTGTTTACTTAAATAATAATCGAAATGGATAAGTAAAACTCAAATCTATATTTTAGGATTAACAAATTGTGAGATTACTGTATTAATCCCCCCCCCCCCGAAAAAAAAGATCAAAACTGTTTCAGAGTTTTAATCTGATCATCAGAGATCATTTGTTTTTGAATGGTTTATTCTTCTTTTTTTACACATTCGCATGAACAATATCAAAGGAAATTGTTGTAACAGTTTATAGTTAATTATTGTTCCAATAAAAGCAAGATGTAAAGCTACAATTCTCCAGATGATCTAAAACATTTAAATATCTAACTTGAGTTTAGGAAAAGTAAAAAAATTCAAGATTCAAGTAATAATGTATAATAATGGTATGTGTGATAAATTTATCACCATGTTTTTACTGTATCACAGCAAAAACGATTGTTTTGGCATATTTTGAACTCTTTTTGGCAATATACCGTATAAGTACTTATTTCTGCGGGCTTAATATTCTGCGATTTTTGTTAAAATAAGGGGTTTTAAATTTCTGCGTATCTTATTTCTGCGGTGTTATCATTCTCGCATTGATGTTTTTTTTATTTCTGCCGTTTAATTTAGATATTTTTACAAAATTAACCGATACAAACAGACAACATTTCAAGATTTGTTAATGTAACATGTACATTACTTACGGTAAACATGCTGAAGACTTCTAATGTGTTTTACCGTAATCATCATGTATCGGTATATAAACATTAACAAACAAAGATTAACAACGTGCAATGACAACAATTAATTGTAATACTGCATGTGTATAAATATGAAGTGTGAAAAAAAAAACAATCATGGTAAAATCGCACGTAGACACAAGATATTGAACAAATACAAAAGGGTATATATGTTTATTGCACCCGTCAAACTATAATAGTTTAATTTTACAAAAAAAAAACAATCAAGCTAAAAGTGAGCGAAAATCATACAAACATTTATTTAAACAAAAAGAACAAGTAAAGTAACTTTTTTCTAATATTTTATCCATGACGGATACATAAAGAAAACTTCCCATCTACAAAACCGATAACGGTACATGGTAATGTAATTATACAATACTGGTAGTTGACATATTCCGACATAGACATAGCGAAAGGCTTCATTTTCTGCGGTTTTTAAATCTACGGTGTCCTTAAGAACCGCAGAAATGAAGTTCCCGCAGAAAAAAGTACTTATACGGTATGTGGATTGTTAATGCCGATTGTTATGTGTTTCTTTGTTCACTTCTCAAGAGTGTACTTTTAAATACATTTTCAAAATGTTTATGAGAACAATTTTGAATCTGGAAGCATGCTTCTTTAAATGTTATATCGAAACACAATATTTCTGACAGAGTGTTTCACATTAAATGAGCCGGGTTGAATTCACAGTTCAACCGTGCAGGAAATTTACAATATATCATGATAATTGGATATGTCCAATATAATAATGTCTGTATAAAGGGGATTTTTTAAAAACAATATTTTACTTTGTTTTGACAAACCCCTTTCCGAAAACACATTTTTTTTTTTAAAAATAGTTTTATTATTTTGAGATTTGTTTTTTCACTAAATAAAATATTTTGTTTTTTTTAAAAATAGAAAAAATTTCAAAAAAAAATTTAAATTTAGAGAAAAAGGGAAATTTGGTTTGATATAAAGTTTCTGTAAAAGAACTAAAATTTTTAATTTGAAAAAAATACGCAAAGGGAAGTAATTCTTTAGTTTTTATTAGGAATACAGATAATTTAATGTTTTTTTCCTGGATTTTTTTCTAATTAATAACACTTAAGTTAAGTTATGGTCATGTTTGTATTTTAAAGGCCACGGAATTGACAAACAGAATTTTAAGAAACCTGAGTTTGAATCACTAAATTATTATTACATTATTGAGGGGAGCATCAAAACCATCAAATATGTGTTCATAAATATTTCTCTAATACTGATATTATTTTTGCAATTTATTTTCGAAAGTATGCGGTTTTGGGACTTAAAAGGATACACGTTAAGGTCTGTGTATGGCAAGTAGATTTGTTTAGATAAAATTTGCATCCTTAAACAGCGCCGTTATATTTCATTGTCGAATTATAATAGTTTACTATCTTTGGAATGGAAAGTTTTGAGACCTCTTTTATGATTTTTTTTATCAAATCTAAATTTTTTATGTTCTTTACAAATAATTTTGTGCGATTCATGATTTTCATGAAAAAAATAAACAATTCTTGTAAATGGCACTTTCTATAATGATGTAAAACCTTATGTTTAACTCTTAAACGAGTATATTATTAATTATACAGATTTTTGATTCTAGCTGATGGGGTTATATATATATGCAAACAACCGTTTATATGCGGCCATTTAACCTGTCAGAAATATTTATAACTAATTATTGACACTACAAACTTCTTTTTAGAAATTAGGAAATAAGTGAGATATCTTCATGAATTGACAGCATCGTGTATATAACACTATATAAACGTCAAGATTATCCAGTGAAAAGCGACGTTACAAACTTCCAGTATTATAAAAATAGAGATTGGTTTAAATTACGATTATCACTTAAAATTAGCTATGTTATGGTATTAAAACGTTCCGGTGAATACTTTGTAAACTACTAATAGCTGCATAAACAACCGGTCACATGCCATTCTGTTTTGAAATCTTTCCGCCTTGCCAATCTTACATTAACCAGTACTCATTGTGTAATATTATGTAATAGCAGGGGGTTAATAAAGTTTTATCTTTAACATCCTTCTGTTTTCAAATTACATAGTCCACATAAAAACAAACGTCCTGGTTTCTGGCACGACATATATCCCGTCTGTTGGACTGTCACCATCACCTTCATCTATCACTTGTTTTTGGCATTGACGCATTTACCTTCAAGTGATGTAAGCATGGAATGCAATTCCGTTCGATTGCCCTGAATAAAACAAAAAATGCTTGTTCACATTTTTCCATTGCTCATTTGTCAAAAACATCACAATATTTTTCAAAATGTACGTAAAGAATATCAGTTTTAATAATGTGATATCGGGCACCAAATTATTTTATCATAGCTTACGTAATACCTGTTAAATTAAAAAGGAAATAAAGAAATACTAAACAGGTAATAACATAATCTTTAATTTCCTTTATTTTTTATACAAGGCACACATGCATATTATTTTCGCTTAATTATGTGGTTCAGAATGGATGAGGTGATTTGAATATCATCTGCTTCCCACATGTCTATGTGATCTAAGTCGCTGTCAAAAGCATTTTCCTCAACATTATATCCGCGTTGATTTTGTACACTATTCTTCGTAACATTTTTAGCATATGTTATCATATGTTGTGATATGCAGGCTTCATAACCGCAGATCCCCTTTCAAAATGCCATTTGATTATGCTCCGCCCATTGTTTTCTCGTTTAGGGCACACGCATTCTTTTACTTGGGGGACCATAGGCCGCTTTTCATGGAATGACACTACTGTGTCACATTAAGGTTCCATGATAACCGCCGTATGAACACATCTGCGGATGTTTCAAAATGCAAAATTTCACCATTTTTGTGTTTAAATGTTGAATTCTGTTTAAGCAGTAGCTAGAGGGCGTGGACGGTAACTTGCCCTTTCCAGTACCGTTCATGAACAGGCTCAATCAAACCGAGCCTGCATCATTTTACAATTTTGCCGTGTTGGGCTTTCTTTAGGGATTCTGTTTTTCTCTATTTCTATTTAGTATTTCGTGTTTTTTTATTTCGTTGTCAAGCACTTTCAATCGCAATTTAAGAGCAGCGTTATCCTTCTCGTGGATTTTAATGGTGATTTCTTGGTCCCAGATTATTTTCTCTTGATGATCCAACATTTGTTCTACCTTCATTAACCTTTCTTCAACGGACAAAGCTTTAGAACCACAAAAACGCATTAAATCATCACGCAGAATGAACAGACAAACATTTTTGCGACTGTCTAGGACACACACAGATATGAAGTGTGGTTACAAGACTTATTTAGACAGTGCAAGATAACTCACTATCGTTAAAATAAGATCAGAGAACCGATTTCTGACTAAAATATATGCAAAAAAAATCTGAATTTATATATTGCTCATTTCAGATGACCTCAAATTAGTGTATTGAGTCAATTGAAATATACTTTATTTGACAGAAATCTTTTAAAAGTCCCTGGTTGGGTTGTATTAAAAAAGAGATCTTTCTTTATTGAAGACACTCATTGAAGTCCCCGTACACTACATATATCTAAACTGACATTAGACCATTCTCATCAATTAAAATACTTAATCATATGTATCGTTGGTGAACTGAGTAACAAATCAGGTTCCATACGGCCTATAACTCTTAAATGGATTTGATAGAACTATGGCCATGTTTGAACTCGGGAAATATTATCTTGGCTCTTCTTATACTACTCTTCTTATTCGTACTATCAAGTTGAGCATGCTATCCGATTGAAATGCGTTGATATTGTGGTATAGTAGATCAAACAATGCTAAGTTTTACTAAATACAGGTTTGAGTCTTATAAGCTGATAAAAAGTTATTTTCTTCTCATGAATTTAACCATTTCCCCTATTCATTTTAATTTTCAAAATATTCTTTTTGCAAAAAGAATTGTTTGTTGAAAAGTTAAATTGAATGGGTAAGCATATGAAAGTTATGTTCCGGTCTTACTACCTACTTGTTCTTATTACCCAACCCATAGACTTTAATTTACAGTTTGTTTGCTTTATACATATTTTTAAAATATGAAACCAGAAATAGTATTTATATTGCCTTAAAAGAAAGGTGGTCTTGAGTCTATCTTTTCATTATGTTGTCAAAAAGGATTTTTACAAATAATAACTGCATGAAATAACGGTAAACACCTTTGATAACGATATTGTTTGTAACGATCTACCGCATATAACGATCTGGTCCTGACTCTTGTTTTCAAATTGGTTTTGAAATCGTTGTAACATATTATAGTTAATTACTGACCCAATTAGGATTGCAAAACGTTGAAATTTAAATAAAAAAAAGCGTGATGACTTAAATGTTGTATGTTGTGTTGAAAGAAAGTATTTTTCTAACATAATGTTTTGCAATCCATGAAGCAGATTGATCTTTAAACTTTATTTCACTGTCAAGCCATGCAGGAAATCGACCAAAACAATTGGAAATATCCAGTAAAAAATATTAATCGGTTGTTTTTCTTACAGAAACGTGCTATTATATGACAGATTCTTCCTGAACTACATGTTCTTCATTTAGTAAGTTATGTATTACTTTGAAGCATTAGATTTTCACTACACGAAACATTTGTTGTTGATTGCAAATTTAATATATATATGTTGGAAATAAAGTAAGCCTTCTAGATTAAATTAAAATACAGATAACTTGTTTCATTTTTTCCCTGGACTATTTTCTTATAAATAACAAATAATAATTTAATGTATGTTCTTGCTTCTATATGTAAGGTGATAAATCGATAAAAAAAAACTTAGGATGATTTCTAAATTATCAGAACATATTATCTTACCATAATATTACCTAGATTATGAATTGGATTGGCAGAAAACCAGTTCAGAATTGTTTGAATAGATCATATTATCTACATTAAATGATAAAGATAAGATTAATATGCTTACAACAACTATTTAAACTGATAACTTGTTATTTTGTATATTCAGAACAAAATATTCTATAAAAGGAAAAAAACCCACCTCTTTCCCATTCTAGAAATTTATATGGTGGACTGTATATATACATGTAATAATGCATGCATAAGTGCTTGGCGAACTCTGATGGGAAAAATGCAAACCTTGTATGTTACATAAAAAAAGCCAACTCAAAGATTTGTAGGTGATTTTAAAACATTTTGCCCATGATGTTCATATGGATTTTATTTTTTTGTCATTGTTATGTTAAATAAGAAGTGAAGATAGACATAAACTTTTATGTTTCTTGATCTGAATATAAGTTCCTATTAAGTAAAACTTTTTCTGCATTTACACCATTTGTTTGTATTTTGTTCATGCAAGTCGTAGATCACATCTTATAAATAATTGTTGATGAAAATATACATATCACAATATGCGTCTAATTTCATTTATAGCGCATATGTAAAAACGAGGCTTCTATCATTGTTATTTGTGCCATGAGGAGGCCGTAAAAAGTCACCCCGTACATACATGTATAATCAAAGGTGTTGAAGATCGTTCAGCACAATATAATTGTTGTGTATGTGTGTTCATGTTATTTTCAGTTTCTTCTATTTGATCGTTTTTCTTGATGGGTTGTTCCAATATTCCTAATAAAATATTGTTGAATCACCCTTAGGATAGGTTGTCTGCTTTTTAAATTTGTCTTTTAACGTCTTATCTGTAATATGCAGGATTTATAACCTCTAATTCCTTATAAAAATGCAATTTTACTTAGTTCCGCTCATTGTTTTCTGTTTAGGGCCACGCATTCTTTTAATTTGGGACCATACGCTGCTTTTCCTGGAATAGCACGGAAGCTTTTCATTGAAGGTTATGAATATATCATCAAAATTTAACGTTTCATGTTTAAATCTTGAGTTCTGGGGATGATTGGTGACTTGCATTTTCCTGTGCCTTTGATAAAAAGGCTCAATCAAACCGAGCCTGCAACATTTTCAATTTTGTCGTTTTGGGCATTCTTCTGAGAGTCTGTTTTTGTTTCTAATTTGGGACCATACGCTGCTTTTCCTGGAATAGCAAGGAAGTTTTTCATTGAGAGTTATGAATATATCTTCAAAATTTAATGTTTCATGTTTAAATCTTGAGTTCTGGGGATGATCGGTGACTTGCAATTTTCCTGTGCCTTTGATGAACAGGCTCAATCAAACCGAGCCTGCAACATTTTCAATTTTGTCGTTTTGGGCATTCTTCTGAGGGTCTGGTTTTGTTTCTATTTCATTGTTAAAAGCATAACAAATAGAGTAACATGCTTTAAACAAAAAACTGCAAAATGATACAGTGTCATATTTGATTTTGTTTCAATATTTTGATTCTTAAAACGTTGCGGAGATTATTTTCACACGTCTAATAATTTTTGGGTGATCGTTGGTTTGCATTTGCCTGCGCCTTTGATGAACAGGCTCAATCAAACCTAGTCTGCAACATTTTCAATTTTGTCGTTTTGGGCGTTCTTCGGGGATTCTGTTTTTTTTTAATTTAAGTTTTAAGTCGCTTAAACACAGTATAGGTTACATGGCGACATATGCCTTTCCGTGCATTATTTCAGGAACAAACAGGCATCTGAGTAGAACCATCGGCGTTCCGTAAGCTAGGTGGATAACTTCATCACATTAAATAATCAAAATTTCCTGTCAGATTTTGATCCCACAGCGGTTAGTGGCAAGAAGCTTGAAGTCAACGACCTTAATCCCCTTTGAGTGCAGATTTGAATTATTCAATAGTCGTAAAAATGTATTAAATGACTTGAAAAGAGTCTCCTTCACCAAATTTGATTGTGCTAGTCTACGTCTATAAAGCTTTCATACATTCCTTTTTGACCTAGGATATAAAATAGTAGTATACAATTATAGGTCTTTTTCTTTTTACATAACATACAAATAAATGTGTTTGCTATAGCTATTGATGAAACGATGTTGAAAAAAGTCAAGTAAACAACAAACATATTAACCATGTAGAAATGTTTTTCGACGTATTTAATTCTTATTTTCATATAAGTTTTAATGAATTTCCGAAAATAGTTTTTTTTTGCTAGAAATTCAAAAAAATATACTGGTATCAAATATTATCAATACAGTTTCCATCCTGTAAACGTTGATCGAGAAAACTCATCTTGTACGATGCAGCCATCTCCAGTCCTTTTTTCAATAAAAACATGGAGACCCACGCTTACTTTTGCAATGATTACTCCAGTTGCTTGGTCGTTTTCATCATCTGTTGCAATCCATCCCTTTGTTTTGCCGTCAACAATTATATCAGATACGGACCATTCCCCTTTCGTCGAAAACAAAGTCCAGATGAACATGTAAGTTCCGTTTTCAGGCACGACATATATCCCGTCCTCTGGATAGTAACCATCACCATCGTCTATTGCCACTGTATCAAACACAACCAGCTCTTTGTTCCTGGACACATTTGCTGCCAGTCATATAGGCATGAAATGCAATTCCTCCCGATTGTTCTAAAAACACACAAAACAAACAACTTATAATCAATTTGTAAAAAACTCTTCTATTCCATTGCTCATTTTCATAAAAAAGCAGATCTTTTTAGAAATATATAACATTTTATCATTCTGAAAAAAGGATAGACAGTACGATTTTATTTTGTAATAGCTACGGAACATTCTATTCTAATATTTCTAATATCTGTTTAAATTTCAAGAAAAGATAGTGGTATTTGACAGAGCCTCACATTATCTTTGAATATATTTCCACTTATTAAGCCAAATTTGTTGAACTAACGTTTAATCATTCCGTTCAGGTGGGATAAGGTGGATTGATTGTCGTCTGCTGTCTTCATGTCTTTTTGATCTAAGTCATCGGTAGTGTAACATTCTTTAACTTTATCTCTTTCGTTTTCAAGCATTTCCAATCGAAGTTTCAAGTCTTGATTTTCTTTCTCGTGATTTTTAATGATGGTTTCCTGGTCCTGGATTGTTTTCTCTTGATGCTTGAGTGTGACCTCTTGATGCTCCAATGTTTGATCTACTTTCACTAACCTTTCTTCAATCGACAAAGCTTTAGAACCGTAAAAACAAATCAAATATATTACACAGAATGAACGTACAAACATTTTTGCGACTGTTTGATACGCCAAAGTTTATAAATTTGACTACAATACTCGTTAAGCACACGATGCATGATAAATCACTTTCGTTAATGGAAGATAAGGGATTCGACCTCTGACAATAACTAAATGTAAGAACACAAACTTCACGACGTATCTATATTCCTCATTTCATATGACCACAATGCAATATATGTAGTTCATATGAGCCAAAATAATTCAATAAAATCAAACTTGTGAAAAATGTACTAAGATTTAGGAAAAGTAAAAATGTTAAAGATTCAAGTAATAATGTACATGATATGTACGATTTATGACTGAATTTCAGTATTTATATCTATATTTCTATAATGATATATTGAGGCTATTTCTTGCATAATTTGACCTCTTTTTGGCAATTTACGTTGGCAGCAAGTGTCATTGATAATGCGTTAATTGCGTCCGTTGTTTACTTCAGCATATTAGACTTAAATAAAAACATTCTCAAACTTTTCATGAAGACCAGTATGAATCTGGAGGCGTGATGCTTTAAAAGTCCAAGGTTTTATTTGAAATAGACTGTATTTCATCGAAGTCACTGTAAAGTTCCAGTACATAACACATATCAAAACCGTACTTTGACATTCTTTTAAAACTGTTCTCATCAACAAAAATACTAAATCGTAAGAATGAACAGAAGAAATGGATAACAAATCAAGGTTCAATACATTATCCAAAATATTTTGTTAGGTGAGAAGTACCCCATACAAGGTACCACTGACAGATGATAACACTCGATCAGGCTTTGATTAGTTATCAAAATCTTGTACAAGATGCTGAACAGTTAGCTGACATCACTTCAAGCCATCAGTTTCAAAATGGAGACAGAGAATTATACAATATCGACCGAGCATGAGGTCGTTCTATTTATTAAATATTTGGAAACGACTTTCATGTGACATCGAGAGCAGAAAGATTTCTGTATGAGACCGATTTCCTACTAACACAACATCGTACTATTAGCTTAACCTTTTCCCTCATATAAGCGTGTTTTGATGGCTTTTCATCCCCCTTTTGAAGCCTCAAACAGTAAAAAATGCACTATTTAGGCTTTTCGTTCGAGAAATGTTGTTAAAAAGTGTTCACTTTTTCGTCGCCGTCCCCCATCATATAGGTATATCAGGGGGTTGCCAGAAGGGGGATGTGTCCCCTTCTGTTTTGGGGGTTTGATGGGGGGGGCGGCAGTTCCCCTCATCTCCAAGAAAATTTTGGACTTGTGAGAGGATGAAAATGACCCGAGGTCGATCATAAGGGAACTTGTAAACAACGCTGAAAAGCCTTTATCTCTATCTCAATCCATTAAGAAGTTGCAGCACAGTGGAGAATAGTGATTTTTGGCAATTTTGTGACGTTCCCCGTTGCCATGGTAACAGAAAAATTAAAGATTGAGCATGCTGTTACAGAGGTTATGGTGCAGTCAGCATTTGTGCCTAGTTTCATCAGTATTGAAGCATTTTTCAGAGTTTCATAGAATTTTAACTTGTAACAGGAGGCTTTTCAATGAAAACGGCCATTTTTCACATGCTCATGTGGTACAATCTTAAGTAAGATAAAAAAAAACGGAATCCCTAAAGAACACCCAAACAACAAAAATTGAAAATGTTTCAGGCTCGGTTTGATTGAGCCTGTTCATGAACGGTAATGGAAAGTGCAAGATACCGTCCACGCCCTCTAACACCAGCGTAAGCAGAATTCAACATTTTAAACACGAAAATGTTAAAATTTTGAGTTTAAAAACATCCACAGATGCGTTCTTATAGCGGTTATCATAGAACCTTCAATGTGATACTTTAGTGCTATTCCATGACAAGCGGCAAATTGCGTGCACGCTAAACGAGGAAACAATGGGCGAAACTAAATAAAATGGAATTATGAAAGGGGATCAGAGGTTATTAAGCCTGCATATCAGAGATAAGTTTGATAACGACTCAGAGGTCATTCTATCCCAATCCCTTGATATAATGCTCAAAAATAGTTAGTTTTACACAGAGGACACGCAGGTTAACCCTTTCATACACGTAACGTTCTGTTTTAGTAAATAGCACATAGTTTTTTTGCATGTATGTGCATTTTGCTCTGGATTGCAAAGCATTCTCACTGCTAAGGATTCGAATATCACTCAGAAAGCTTGAATTGTTTTCACGTAAGTTTTCCTTCTAGCTTACAGTACGTTTGTGGTTCTACTCAGGTACCCGTTTGTGTTTGAGAAAATGCAAAGGGAGGCACCTGAGGTCTTTATCATTAACCTTTTCCCGACTTAAAATGCTAAATGTGCGATTTGTCTTTATCAAGCACATGCTATATACTGTAACTGTAGGCAAATTTTGGATTATTGATATAAAATGACATAGCCACAGTTTCGACTTTTGTTGGGAAATCAGCATTATTTTTACGGTTTTGACATGTCGTCGTTTAAACTTATTTGTGTTTAAAAAGTTAGAAAACAGCCTAGCTCCAAAGAAAGAGCGTTTAACATGGATTCATCAACAATCTGATTGACCCTGTGGCCGGGAATTTTTATGTATTTGCTATTAATTGTGCGTAAGGTATTTTTTTAATTTTAAATGACAATGCAAAGCGTAACTAAATGGACATAATCTTAACCACAAAGACAGTTCCCACCAAAATAGTTTAGCTTTATTTTAAATACTGTTTAAGAACAATTTTTAACATACGTTATGTTGTCTAAATGTTGTATGTCAATGTAAATGAACGTATAAAATTGTTTTTGTAATATGAAATAAATGAAAAAAAAAAGTTCTTTTTAAAACATCTAACATGTTATCAGTTAAAAAATTAATATGTAATTTAAAATGTTGGAGAAATGTTAAAGAAATGTTATGATAACTATAACAGTTTTACTGCAGGAATCCACTCTCCGGTTATATTGTGTTCGTTTTTAATGCCGAAAGAACCGCTAGATTATAACTTTGAAAAACAAGAGTGTCAAATAAATCTAAATGTGTCTTAAAAATTGATATGCTGTCAATGCTTTTTACACATGAACAAGTAAGCGACAGTTAAAAGGGTAATTTAAGTAAACAATTGTCGTATTTCTTTTCATTTTCTAAGAAATATCAATGGTTTGTAATAACAAATGCCAGTTTAAAAGTGTCATGTTGCAGAGTTTAATCAACAACAACAACATCATCAACAACAACAGCAACAACAAAAACCCAGCAAACAACAAAGTCAACAGTAACACAAACAAAAGAAATTGAAATCAGTTCTTTTTTCGACATAGTTTAGAATGTTATTGATTGATACTTAAAATCGACATATATATAATATCAGTTTATAAAAGTTGTCTATATTGCAGTCGCAATATCAGCCATATTGCTTGCCTGATAATCAAATGGTGAATAAGTTAATAATCCATCATTGCATGGTCGTGTGGATCGCTACGAAAATTATTGGAATATCTTATTATTTCTTTTAAAAAATGTTACCATATCTTACCGAATAATTTAAGAATTTATTTAGTACTTTACACTCATGTCTCCCGATAAAGTAGTAAAGTGTTAGGATTAATATATCAGATACTCTATGACTGATATTTGACAGTAAACGTGTTAAAAGATTTTATCAAAATATAGAAAACCAAACATTTCTCAGAGAATTATAAACTGTACATTATAATGTTTAAGAATAAGTAGATGTTTTATGTTGTAAATGTCGATGAAAAGTGATAAACCCGCTTCAAAAAATACGGTACTATTTTTGCAATAAGTCTTTACTCCTCAACTAGAACAAACAGAAAATACATATTTACAAAGATGAAAGAATATACCTTGTTTCTCTTTGCTTTCATTTTTCAGAGTGAATTGCGCATGTGCGTGATTTTCTATACATCGGAAAGATCTAGTACCCGAAATGAATTTGGAATAAAAGCTATTGAAAACTCTTGTCCATCAAATATTTTATAAATAAAATTCATTTAGCATATTTTTTGCAGGTTTTTATTTTTGTAAATGAAGAGTATGCTATTTTAACATTTTCCTTTTTATTGAATACGTTTTCCAAATAATGCCCTGTGATTTTTAGGAAGAACTGTATTGTAAACATTATGTACTTCTAAGTTCATTGCCATTTTCCAAAAATGAATTAACATGTGCATTAAAACATTAAAAATCAGTTACTTCAACCATTGTGAAGATATCTATACATTTGAGACCCAGATTTAAAATGAAAAATAAACGTAGAAAAAAAACAACAAACAGTACAAAAAATATATAAAAAGATAAAAATAAGAAAATTTTAAAGAAAAAAAAAAGAAAAATATAACGTAAAGTCCTATTAGATCCTATTTCATTTATAAACCATAAACAAGATCTTTGCGTCTTTTTTCAGAGTGTAATACAATCAACTAATCGGGTCTTTTGTTTAAAGCAGTCTATTAATGGTTAAAGCAGTCTAGTTGATATTTCCAAATACAGAAATATCAGTTAAATATGGACACTTCATATAAAATTACAATTACAAAGTTTAGATCTTATACGGCCTTTTGTTTTGTGCAAATCGGCAACTCTGAAATGTCGTTCATTTTATTTGCAATTCATTCAAGTTATAATATGACGATTGACTCCTTTATATATTGTTAATTAGATAATAAGTTTATTATTCGGCACCTTTTTCAATGGTTATTCATTATTGTAACCAACGTTCGGTCTCCCCACACACGCACACACACCTTTTAAACAAGTGGTATATCGGACAAGGTTATGGAATCGGATTGTTATTCTTTTAAAAGATACATTAACATTTATGTTAAAATTAAGTGATACTTTTATATTGGATATTACAAAATGTAAGTTCTGTTTACTATTTACATTATTTTTAAAACAAAATATTTTTAATATTTTGGAATATTTATTTTAGGAATTTATAATGCACAATGGTTTGGTCTTAGAGAATTTCATCATTTTTAAGCTTCGGTGACTGGTTCAAACATTAAAATATTGAACTAAAATGAATCACTTTCAGCCAATTCCTCATAATATTGATCCATAATATGCACTTGAATGCAAATTAGATTACGAAAAATACTGCGGTATAAAGTTATCATGAACTATCATTTTTGTGTCGCCTCTACGGAGTAGTGGCGACATATAGGGATCACTTCTCCATCGTCTGTCTGTCCGTCTGTCCGTCTGTCTGTCCGCACTCACAGGACAGTAATTATGTGGCTAGAGGGACAATAGGTAAATGTTCTTTCTCTTTGATGTCATTCATTCCGTAATGCTTTTATGTGGCTATTTTCTTTTGTGTGGCTAAAAAGAACAATAGAGAGAACAATAGAGTAGCCACATTATTACTCTCCTGTTAGAACGTCCGTCTGTCCGTCCGTCACAAAACTTGTCCGGACTACTCCTCATAAACTACTGGTGTAATTTTATCCAAACTTTACAAGAATGATCAGTACCAAGTCTAGTTGTGCATATTGTCAGCATTTTCCGGTTCAATGATTTTTGTCAGAGTTATGGCCCTTTAATAGTTTTTTTTATTTTTTAAGCTTGTCCGGACTACTTCTCTTATACCACTAATGTAATTTCAATGAAACTTTACAGGATTGATCTGTAGCTCAAGTCCTTGCGCATATTGCACGGGTTTTGCGGTTAAATGATTTTTGGCCGAGTTATGGCCCTTTGATAAAAAGATGTTTTTACTGTGTGTTGTCAGATACACAAAAACTTGTCCGGACTACTCCTCATAAACTACTGGTGCAATTTTATCCAAACTTTACAGGAATGATCAGTACCAAGTCTAGTTGTGCACTGTCCGTCTGTCTGTCCGTCTGTCACAAAACTTGTCCCAACATGAAATTGGCCATCATGAGGCGACACATGTGATCACTGATCGCTTTTGTTTTACATGGGAATATATGTCTGTCACTTCCGGTTTTAAACTTTTATTACAAACAAACTTTATCTAAAGTCAATATATGATAAACAATGCAAAATACAGTCCGACCCTGGTTATTCGACAACCCTTTATTCGAATACCTTCATTATCCGTAGTAGATCGGCGTTCCCGTTTTATCTCTAAATAATGCAATATAAATACCAACGCATTATTCGAAACGCATTATCCGAATACCTCCTATTTTTCGAAAGTAAAGTTCGGTTCCGATTATACAATTATGACAAAATTTCACACCTATTATTCGAAGCCCGACTGATTGCCTCTGATCCACTCGCTGACCGTCAAAACTTGTGAAAAATGTCTAACAACCAAGCGTGTGTTTAGACAATTGGATAATTACGCCTGTTTTAAGATTAACTTTAATTACAGAAAATAACTTTTATGCGATTGATTTCTCTTTTAACTATTCGACGGTTAAAGTATTCAATAATTATTGAATATTTTATATTAAAAGATGACAGTAACTTAAATAAACAAGTAAACACTACGGTGCAGCACAATATATTCTTATTGTGAATATGTATTTTGTCTTTGATTAAAATTCTGCATCGTGTCCCATGTTGTTACTGCTAATGCTTGAAGATGACAACGATAATTTTCATCATGCATACGTTATGTGCTACATATTGTGGAATAAAATTCAAGTATTTATGTCTTCAGTTCTAGTAAAATTTTATTTTAACGCATCGTTTGTTATTTATTCTCGATTGATTTTTGGAAATAATTGTGTTGTAAACGGTACTTTAGCTATGATTGGTGTATAGCCAAAGTTGAATAGTTGCCGTCTCTCACTAAAGTGGATTTCGATTATTCGAACCCATCGATTATTCGAAGTAAATTTTCAGTCCCCATCAATTCGAATAATCTGGGTTGGACTGTATAAGACTTAAGGTTGTAGGGTAGCAACACTTACATCTGTGCGATACCTGACTTTATAAGGGTGAACTGATTCTTCTACTCGTTAGTTAGCAAAAACTAAACTTATTTACGTTTGTTCTACATGATCAGATATTAAAATCGGTACATGATTCTGAAGGCCACTGATCTTTAATGGAGAGAACCATAACGGAGTAAGTAACTAGCAAATAGTTACATAATACTATATAAATAATAACAAACGGTTACTTGGAATTATAAGGGTAACGGAAAGCAGCCTCCATTTAAGATATAAAAGAATAATAGCAAAAAGCCATATAAGACTGCAGTGATTAGAGGAAGAAGTCACAATTGAAATTTTAGTATATTGTAGCATATAGTCTAATGAAAATGTAGATTAAAATAGCGCATAGTCACATAAACCTATATAGATATAGGCAAGTATTTACATACATGTAAAATTTTGTAATCTTATCAAAAAAGTCTCTTCAAACTGTTAGATTTCAAACTGTTGAATAATAGCAGGAAGTAATTTAACAAGATCAAGTATCTACATATCAGTGACTACTTATCTAGTATCTAGATCTAACACACTTACAGTGTAGAAAATAATAACAAGTGGGGTAGAAATATCATAGAGTAATATGAAAGTTTATGTGATGATTTGAGTAAAATGTTGTATTCATGGTTCACTTACTTATATGCTATAGTTGAATAGGTTAAAAATCATTTTTTACAAATCATCGTGATTTAAATAGTCACAATACATCACCAATTAGAAATCATAGTGATGAACTCTTTTGAACCAGTAGTACATGGGAGGTAACCGAGAGTCTCCAGCCACGTTGACTGTACAATGCTAGTAATTGAAAGATAATAATCGCATTTTTGTTAAAAAGAATACATCTTGTCACTACGGATGTACAGTCACTTGTAAAGTTCATTTTAACCTTTTTTTATTGAATCAATCATTATCACTTTTAATGTAGTCAAATACACATAACAGAAGGTATGTTGCTTTAATTGTGATAATTGAAGAAATTGAATGTGCAATTTGTAAATTTGAAGTACTTGATATAAACCGTCACTGTAGGCAAGTTTTGGCTTTATATATATATATATATATATATATATATATATATATATATATATATAATATATATATAATATATATTATATATATATATATCAATATGAATTTTGTTTACTTTGTTATGTACGTAGCATTCAACTAAGCCCTTGCTTTGGAGTGTTGCGGACATATCAGTTTTAACTTTTTGCCGGTTAAATTTTGTTTTTAATAAGAAAAAGAAATTAGTTTTATTACATTTTTTTCTATATGCATTTTTGGCATTTCACCTTTAATGTATTTTAATAGTTTTATAATAGTATACTTTAGCGTCTAATTTTGTCACAATGTGAACTTAACTAATGCCGGAAGAACCGCTAGGATTATTGCTTTGAAAAATGACGCGATTAAATAAATCTTAAATGTGTATCGACTGTCCAATATCTTTATTGACATTAAATTAAGGTACGTTAGAATAACTGTCAAGTGAATTCAATGAACACTATCTTGCATTTTTTCCTTTGTTAAAATGTATCACCATTTACATTTTTAACTTATAACTACTATTATTGTTTTGTTTAGTCTTCAAGAAGGCAGGTCTAAATTTGCACGTGTTTTACATGACCGGGTCTATCTGACAAGACCAGATATGTGCACGTGCATAAGAAATACCCCATAGTGGACTTTCTATTGCTAAACAGGTACATCCGAAAAATATAGACCTGTCACTAATATTAGAAGAGGTGTGTAATATTTGTTATTTTCACACTTTTCAACGCCCCCTCCCCCAAAAACAAACGTTTTAAAGAGTTTCCCCATGTGGTACCTCATTTTTATTATCGCTTACAATTACATGCCTTTTCCGAACAAAGTAAAACTGAAATTGATAAATAACTTAAATTTCAAATGTTATCAAAAAGATAAAACTTTCCTGATTACCACTATAACAATTCAAGGCCATAAGCTTCAAGTTATAACATCAAAATATATAGACAAATATTCAGTTACTGTCGTCACATTAAATTAAATATTATAAAAGTTCAACTTTCACGGTTTACGAAAAATTTCTACCCGCCGAATTCTTTTTTGTCCGCTATTTTATCGCCATAAGCAGCCACACCATCACCTTTGAATGATATGGTATTCATAAATAGAGCGTGATTGTTATAAACTAGTTATACTTATTCAATGTAAACGGACGACAATGCAATACAAAAAGTCCGTTGTATTAACTTTGATATAACGGTTTACATTTTGTGAAAATGCATAATATCAAAATAATAACTGCATAAATACATAGCGTAATAAGCTTGTTGCGCTGTTTATCAGATTTTATAATATTTGTTATCGTGTACCTACAAAATCAACTATTGTTTGTCCAAGCAATATTGTTACGCTGTTTAAACTACATTGTATGCTACAAAAATAATACCCGAAGGTATATTTAAACTATTATGTGGATTATGTCCAAGTTGATGCTTGTAAATGGTGTATTGTTAACACGTAGACTAAATCAAAAATGCGTTATAATATTTATTTAAAATTTACGTAGTTTAATTACAGGTACATTTTAAGACACAAATATAAGGGTGATACTATTTTTAGTTATCTGCCCTTAAATTGTGCTTAATTCAACTATAGCAACGTCTTTTCTGGTTTTCATTTAGCTGACTTCATAACGTCATAACGAGTGAATATAAAAAGATAAAGAACAGTTTATCTTTCTTCTTTACTTTAACCTATGCTAATTTTCTTAAAATTTGCATACTTTTAAAGAACATTCACTCTCCAATTTTAAAATGAATACAAAACACAAATGAGTTATGAGATTCATGAAATGGTGTTTTGTTACCAAGAATAAAATGATAAATATAAACCGATTGTCAGACTAAGGTACATAATAATAGTAAACAGCACTTGAAACGACCTGGTTAAACAAAACGACACATTCAAGGGCAGCTAACTGGATAACGTAACCCATAATTTGCTTTTCGGATAAATTATTTCTGTTATCATATTCTAAGATCATGAAAAGTTTCAATAAACTTCATAATGCAGTTTTTCCTGTTTCTATTTCTATATGCGAGTGTTGCATACACCTTTAACAAATATATAAACTGAATAAAAGCATGTATTGTGCACTGTTCAATAGAACGATCGTTTACTTATGAAGAATTTAGCTTGTCAAAAAAGTCAGGGGTATAAATGTTTATGAGTGATATATCTTTATTACAGTTTTTATTGGCTGTATCTGTAAGATTTGAAAGGGTCTGATTCTTTGTAATGCTAGATCTCTTCGATTTAACAAAACAAGGTCATAAACATAATGTCTTTTACCATAAACAAAAAATGGTGTACACATTTATTGTTGGCGAATAAAACTTTTGGCACTTTCATTGTTTGCTCTTTATGTCAAAACAAACGTCAAAAGACATAAAGGTATCAACACACGGTAGGAGTTTGAAGTACAACACCAATTAAACTTAAATGTATCAGCATATCTTAATGTGTGAATGCTACTATTTCTTGAAATTATACAGCTTTATACTAGATTTTCAGGATAGGTCATGTTCTATCTCTTAATTCTTGTTGTAAATAACTTTCACAATGACAGGGGATATATTTCCCATTTATGCTGAAAATAGTAAGGACCCCAAGTTTTGGCATATTCGAATCCCAAATTACTCAGAAAAAAATTTTAAACACGTTTTAATTTAACTTTTTTTTTTTAGGGGAGGTAGTGGTAAGCGGCCGGAGGGGATTTAAAGGGAGTAGATCTGCCCCATACCATTTTCCGAGGATCCCCCGGGTTTTTGTTTTCCCCGGTTTAGGCCCCGCATATTTTTTCTCACCCTGTGAGAATTTCGGACTACTTTTGTTTTTAAATGGAGGAGTTTCCATTATTACCCATAAAGAAAAAAGTTTTCACCGAGAGACCAAAAAATACAGAACCGCTTGCCTCAAAATCAATTTTCTGGCCAATACAAACATTTATACATATTCAAGTTATAATAGTGAGTAAAGTATATGAAGGATCCATTTTGCGGGAAATGTTTTGGAGGGAAACCTGATGAATCATACAATGTAGAATTACGACCTGAATGCAAGTGTTGTATTGCTATATATAGATTTAATCAGTGTTATACAACTACATCCTACGGTCTGTAGAGACCTTAAAAGAGTATCATGTTTGTACGGAAAATATTCCTTGGGTAATCGTCGATGGAGATAATGCGGTAATTACGAAATATATATTTTTAATTACTACCGACTTTTAGTTTGAAATGTGGAAGAAAAACGAGAACATCTCCTTTAGAAGGACACTAACACTATACCTCCGCAATGTGAGTTTGGCGCGTTTACGCCATCCGCCATACAACATTATGCGTAATCTTTTGAAAGACAGTTTACATCTATTAAAACATGTTGAAGTGGTTTTATTTCTTTAGTTTAAAATCTTTTAGAAATGTAAAATTGAATGCATTAATTCATGATTTGAATGATTCGCAAATTTTCAAAATGTTCACAAAGTCTTGCATCTCTCGGCTATTTATAACAATTTTGACATTAAATATTAAATAAAATAAGATTTTTGAATGATAAAATAACCATGATGAAATCAATACTTTCTTATAAATATCACTATTGTTGATATGGGAGTCTCTAATCGTAAAGGTATATAATGCAGACTGAGTTTCATTCAGAACGGAACAAGTACATTGCACACACTCATAATGGTGAAGGACATATTT